>NC_080041.1:63588508-63659528 GCF_012489685.1 Lotus japonicus | reverse complement strand
TTCTACACCATCAGAATATCTGAGCCTTCAGTGTTTCTTGGTTATTAGACTTTCTGGATCTTCAGAACTTCTAGTGACTGAGTCCACATCAGAGTTTGTATAACTTCAGAACTTCTGAAGCTTTTCCACTGTTCATACTGAACATGGTGAATGCGAAAGCGTTGCTTGGGTCGCTCTTTATACACAGTGCTTTCTGATTTGTGTGAGATTGAGTGAGGTCAGAGCCTGTAAATAGCACACTCAGAAAAACACGTTAGAGTACCACAATTGTTCATATCAAAAGGTTAACTTGTAATCATCAAAACATAGAGTTGTACTACTAGATCAAAACTTGATCTTACAATCTCCCCCTTTTTGATGATGACAAAACTAAGATTTTTTTGATGAACAATTCTTAAACATTAAACTGAATTCACTCAGAGTTTAGAGATATAGAATAAGACTTATCCTGATGTGAATAGTTTATCTTGCTCATTCTGAATTCAAGTCACTGCTTGATTCTGAGCTTAGCTCCCTCTGAATCTAATACTTGATGAAAACGTTAGTAAAGTCTAGATTCTGAGCTAAATGATATAAGAGTTCAGAGTGGAAAAACTTATGACATAGATGAAAATCGAGTAATCAGTGCGCATAAGTAATCAGAGTCACGGACAAGGTATCAGAGTCTTGGGTATCAGAGTCAACTTGGAATCACTTCAGAAGAAGTGAAATGTATTCCTTGTATTTGCCCAGTGACACATCTATGGTCATGAAGGTGGAACTCTTAAATTCTCCAAAAGAAAAAATAAATCACACTAACACATCTTACACATCAAAAACTGGGTTTTACTCCCCCTTTTTGTCATAAGCAAAAAGCTTGGGGGTGTGAAAAACTTAGCTTGAAGTACAAGGTACTCCCCCTTAGAGAAGGTCTAAGTTTAAAGAAAATGAAAACGAGGCAAGAATCAGCGTTAGGCGAAATGAATAGAAGAGTTAATGCAAGAGAAGAACGTTTACCACCGGTCAAGGAAGTAAAGAGAAGGGTCAGTTACCAAGAACTTAACCTCGAGAAACTGTAAGAGCATTAACTTTCAGAGAGAAAGTGAAGCCTATATAAAGCGTTGGAGAGAGAGGTAAGCTTCACAACTCGAACAATTTTCAGTAAGAAAAAAAAATGGCATCATACATCGTAGCACTAGAAGAGCTGAGGAAGAAGGCCTTCGAGGAGGACTTGTTCCTTAACATCAGGCATCCAGAGGGTACAACGACCATCGCGGAGCTAACACGGACACTGCTGGAGGAGGACCTGCGTCCAGAGTTGAAGAGAGACCTGAGGGAATTTCTTGCCTTCGCGGAGGAGGTGCAAGAACTCAGCCGGCTTGAACTCAAGCTGCTGGAAGAAAAAGAGATCTTGGAAGAGAAGCTCAAGACTGCAGAAGAGATTCTGGAGAGGGATGAGCTAAAGGACAGGCTCAACAACATCCAGCATGCACTGGAGCGTCTGGAGAAGGATAGGTCAGAGCAGTGCCAGGAGTGCAGAAGAATGAGGAGGATCCTCCATTCTAGACTTTAGGGAAAGAGTGTATGATGTAAACATAAAGAGATTATGAATAAAAAGATTTTTGCAAACACATGTGACAAAAATATATATAGATATGCATAGATAATCACAAACGAACAAAGTAGAATAATTAAATAAAAGGAAACAGAGTTTAATAAAACAACGGTAAAGAAAAAAGAAAAGCGAAGAGATCCTAAAACTAGGGTTTATCAGTTCAACGCAGAAGTTCCATCATCATGTGCTTCATTTCAATTAGCATGGATTCATGAGTGTCAAGACGCTGTTCCATGATGTCGAATCTGGACGAGCTTGACTGAGTAGAACCGGAAGGAACATTCTGAGCAGATTGAGGAGCTGGAATGGAAGCAGAAGCAGCAGGAGTAAACACTACTGGTGCAAGTGCTTGGCATCTAAGGGCTTCAGCCTCAGCTTCAAGTCGTTCTGCCTCTAATCTGGCTTGTTCAGCTTGAGCTGCTGCTTGACGTGCAGCTTCTTCTGCTTGAGCTTTTTTTCTCTTAGCTTCTTCAATAGCTTCAAGAAGCTTATGTCTCTGTTCTTGTTCATGAAGAGCCACCCTTCTAGCAAACCTTTGCTTTGCAGCCTCAATCCTCTGACTTCCCTCTGCATGCAGGAGCTGCATCATAATTGGGACTTGAGCCACTAGCCAAGTGCCCAGATTGTTCCACTCATCAGCCACACGTTCAGCATTCTCACTGAGGTCAGTCTGACCGTGCACATTGCGTAGCATCAAAGAAGCTTCATGATAGAAAATATTGATGCACTCAGAGAGAGATGTGGGTCGGAGGTGATATAAGGAATTATGGAGAGGTTGGTTTCAGGAGAGGCTGGGTGATTGCTGCTGTGAGCTTCAGAGGCACCTTGTGGAGAGCCAATGTTAAACATTTGAGCATTGGGTTCAGAGGTTCCAAGGTGAGGTTCTGAAGTTTCAACCAGAGGATGGGGTGATCTAACCGAGGATTGGTTAGACACAGATTGTTCTGGTTCAGGTTCTGGTTGAATAGGCTCTTGTTGGTCAGGGGCAGGGTGAGCGTGTTGAGCCAAAGGGTCTGCCTCTTGTAAAGGATTCGCCAAGATAGGTTCATATGGGTCAACTAGACGTTCAGGTCTAGGGCCAGGATATCTCCTAGGGCTTGGACAAGTGAGATAATACTCTTCTAAGGTAGACACCTTTTCTTTTCTGACCTCCATGAATTTTCTGATGGATTCAGAGTTATTGGAGGGAGAAGAGTCAGCAACATTGGTTGGGAAGGATACAGGTGTAAGGGCTGTGGAAGAATCTGTATCCGTGGGTCTGAGAGCCAGTCGTTCTGATGCTCTTGGGACAGAGTGATCAGAAGTTCTGGGTCCAGGTTCTGTGTGGGTAGGCTCTGGTTGTTCAAGTGGGTTGTATGGAATGGTGATGGGAGAGGTTGGTTCTTCTGACCTAGAGGGTTGGTTCTGGAGCAAATTCCAGAGAGATGCTTCAGTAGGGGAAGGTTGAAAGAACGAAGACCTTGGGGAATGTGGTGGAGAGGTGGTTTGTGCAGCTGGTTGGGATTCAGGAATAGGAGTGAGGGGATTTGAGGAGTGTTTGAGCATGGCAGATATGGGGAGTGCATCAAATAAATTCAAATCATCATCAGAAGCAATTGCAGACTTACTTGAATGTGCTGATGATCTTGTCACTCTGGCAGGAGTTTCAGTCCTTCTGACCACTTCAGCAGCTGGTTCCACCCGAGTAGGCTTCACCACGATTCTGACCTGCTTCTTCTTCTTCTTAGGAGGACCATCCTCATTATCACTATCATCACCATCATCACCATCATCGGGCTTGCTGATTTCATCTTGCTTTCTCTTGGATTGACCAGCCTTCTTCTTTTTGATCAGAGGGACATCTGATTCCTCAGAAGATTCTTCTAGGATCATCTTCCTCTGAACTTTCTTCTTGGGAGGAGAAGGAAACTCTGGTGCTGGCGGCAGTCTGCTGAAGAAGTCATCGAGATCAATTTCGAATCCTTGAGCCCTTAGGTCTTCAACATAGCACCTGATGGCGTCAGGATTGTCTGCCTGTGTCCACAGAGGGTAGTCATTCAGAGGCATCCTTCTACTTCTGATCTCAGAAGATGTGTCTTCATGGGCAGGAGCAATCTTCTTCTTGATGAGGCCCATCTTCTTTAGAGAATTTGCCGTGAAGACATCACTGACAATGGTGGTCAGATCCTCTACACATCCAGCATTTATCAGATCTTGAACTAGGCCACTCTCAATGAAGAGATCAGACAGAAGTCTCCCGAAGGGAATATACTTGATCGCTGACTTGATGGAGGCAGTGGTACGAGACTTCCGGATACATTCCTTCAAGTAGGAGAACTGGAAGTAGGGAAGGCAGATCTTCTTCTGGTCTTGGATGAAGAACAACATCACCTTCTGGTTGAAGTTGATGTAGTCTGGGGAACTGCCCTTTGGTCTCTGGTTTATGCAGTGGAGCAAAATTTTGTGCCAGATCCTGAGCTTGGGATGAAGGTCCATCACTTTGTAATTCGTCTTGCCCGGTTTGTAAGTGGTGTACAGGGCCTTGTTGATTGTATCCTTGGTGCTGGGTTTCAGCTTCGATTCCGTGAGTTGGAAACGATACCCAAAAGCAGTGTCTGCACCCAGCAAGTTCACGAAGGACTTCTCTGTGATGATGATCTTTCTTCCAAGAATGTGAGATACCACCTGAGTATCATCGCAGTCGGCGTGCTTCCATAATTCCTTGATCAGTTTATCATACACCGGTCCTCGAAGTCTGTTGAAGTAATTTCCCCAACCTTGAACTTGGACTTCAGGACGAAGATCATACCCATTTGTAGCCAGGTTGTCGAGGTCGAATCTCCATTCTGCCAGGACTTGAAGTTCCTCAGGAACAAAAACGCAATGAACGGCACAGCCCCGTTCTGCAATCGGAATAATCTGCTCTTGAGCTTGACCTTGATCTGGTGTCGGATTCTCAGGGCCCCTTTGACCCGTTGCTAGACCAACTACCATGTGAGGGAACTGGGTTGCATCTGCAGTAGCTCTTCTGGTTTGACTCACCATTTTTGAAGCGGTTGAAGGTTTAAGGTAGAAGATGAAGGTTGAAAGATGAAGAGAGATCGAGAGAGAAATCGAGGATAAGCGGTTTCGAAAAGCAGAGAGAGAGAGTAAAAACCGGAAGTGAAAGAGATCGTGTGTGTATAGTGGGTTTTGACAAATAACCGTTGTTGATTCAAAAAGCACTTTAAGATCAACGGTTGAAAATTAAAGATAGATAGTAACAGTAAATACACAAATCACACACAGGAGAGAAGCACATCTACACGCAATCATAACAGACTGTCACACGGGCACAAGGAACTATGCATCAGAAATACTGACACACGTGTTGCTGTCTCAGCTTCAGAGTCAGTACCAGTGGATACACACACTCTGATTGAGTTACCTTCTGGACTAGACATCTTCTGATCAAGAAGTATCATAGTCAGAGGTTCTGATCCATCTTCACTCTGGACAAAAGTCCATGTTCAGATTTTTCAGAATAAAATTAAATCTATCCTCTGCTAAGGGCTTTGTAAAGATATCTGCCCATTGATGGTCAGTATCAACAAACTTCAGAAGAAGTACGCCCTTCTGTACATAATCACTAATAAAGTGATACTTTACCTCAATGTGCTTTGCCTTTGAATGCAAGATAGGATTCTTACTCAATGAGATTGCAGCAGTGTTATCACAATAGATTGGGATATTGCTCTCAAGGATCTGATAATCCTCCAGCTGATGTTTCATCCAGAGCATCTGAGTGCTGCATATTGCTGCTGAGATATATTCTGCCTCTGCAGTTGATAGTGCAATGGTTGATTGCCTTTTGCTTGCCCATGAGACTAGATTGCTTCCCAGAAATTGACAATTTCCAGAAGTACTTTTTCTCTCTGTTCTATCTCCAGCATAATCAGCATCACAGTAACCTGAAAGCTTATACTCTGATGTTTTCTTATACATCAAGCCAAGGTTAGTGGTGCCTTTCAAATACCTTAGGATCCTCTTAACAGCAGTTAAGTGGGTTTCCCTTGGATCTGATTGGAAACGAGCACATAAATGAACACTAAATAGTATGTCTGGCCTAGATGCAGTTAAGTATAGAAGTGAACCTATCATGCCACGATAGAGCTTCTGACATACTTTACCACTTTTATCTTCTTTCTCCAGAATGCATGTAGGATGCATTAGAGTCTTGGCCACTGTAGATTCCAGCATATTGAACTTCTTCAGAAGTTCTTTAGTGTACTTGCTCTGATGGATATATGTTCCTTCTGGTGTTTGATCAACTTGTATTCCCAGAAAGTACTTTAATTCTCCCATCATACTCATCTCAAATTCAGCCTGCATCATCTCAGAAAATTCTTTGCATAGAGATTGATTAGCAGAACCAAATATAATATCATCAACATAAATTTGCACAATTAAGATATCATCTTTATAAGTCTTGCAAAAAAGAGTTGTATCTACTTTACCCCTTACAAACTCATTCTCCAGAAGGAATGAGCTAAGTCTCTCATACCATGCTCTGGGAGCTTGCTTCAGACCGTAGAGTGATTTCTTCAATTTGAACACATGGTCTGGTTTCTTCTCATCTTCAAAACCTGGGGGTTGATGAACATAGACTTCCTCTGAGATATAACCATTTAGGAAGGCACTCTTCACGTCCATCTGATGTAGAACTATGTTGTGATTTACTGAGAAAGAGATCAACAGTCTGATTGCCTCCAGTCTTTCTACTGGAGCAAATGTTTCAGTGTAGTCTATTCCTTCCTGCTGGCTGTAGCCTTGAGCAACTAGCCTTGCCTTGTTTCTGACTACATCTCCTTTCTCATTCAGCTTGTTTCTGAATACCCATTTCGTTCCAATAACATGGACACTCTCAGGCTTCTTCACTAAGCTCCAAACATCGTTCTTGGAGAATTGATTCAATTCTTCTTCCATGGCCAGAATCCAATCCTTGTCCTGAAGAGCTTCATCTATGGACTTGGGTTCAATTAAGGACACCAATCCTTTCAGACTGAGCAAGGTCTCTTCAGAGGGTCTGAAGGCAGATCTGGTTCTGACTGGTTCGTCTTTGTTGCCCAGAATCAATTCCTTAGGGTGAGCTGCAGTGATTCTGCTCTTCTTCAGAGTATGTGAGTTAGAGGGACCAGCTTCTTCCTCTGGTTCATCTTCCTCTGGCTCAACTTCCTCTGGAGCTTTGCCTTTGTCAGAAACATTAATGCTTAAATCTGCAAACTTTTCAACTAGCTTTGACTGGTCAGAGTCAAGCTTATCGTCAAATCTAACATGAATAGATTCTTCAATAGTCTTAGCATCAGTATTATAAAATCTAAAACCTTTAGATCTCTCAGAGTAACCGAGTAATAGACACTTAGAAGACTTAGCATCAAATTTATGCAATCTATCCTTAGTATTGAGAACATAACAAACACAGCCAAAAGGATGAAAATAAGAAATGTTGGGTTTTATGTTCTTCCACAATTCATAAGGAGTCTTATTCAGAATTGGTCTCACAAAGATTCTGTTCTGAATGTAACATGCTGTATTTACTGCCTCTGCCCAAAAGTGCTTAGCCATGCCAGTTTCTTGGAGCATGGTTCTAGCCATCTCCTGAAGAGTTCTGTTCTTCCTCTCAACAACACCATTTTGTTGAGGAGTTCTGGGACAAGAGAAATCATGTGCAATTCCATAGGAATCAAACAGACTCTCAAACTTGTCATTCTCAAACTCTCCACCATGGTCACTTCTTACACGCACAATCCTACAAGCCTTCTCGTTTTGCACTTGAGCAATGAAGGTAGAGAACACAGCATGAGACTCATCCTTGTGGGTTAGAAACTTTACCCATGTCCAGCGGCTATAGTCATCAACGATAACCATCCCATATCTCTTGCCACCTATAGACTCAGTTTTCACTGGTCCAAAAAGGTCGATATGCAGAAGTTCCAACGGCCTTGAGGTTGAGACAACATTCTTTGCCTTGAAAGGGACTTTTGTGAATTTGCCTTTCTGACATGCTTCACAAAGAGCGTCTGAAGCGAACTTCAGATTGGGTAAGCCCCTGACAAGGTTTAGCTTGCTCAGCTGAGAAATCTTTCTCATACTGGCATGCCCTAACCGTCTATGCCATACCCACTGCTCTTCATTAACAGACAGAAGGCACTTCACATTCTGAGCCTCCAACTCAGATAATCTGATCTTATAAATGTTGTTCTTCCTCTTGCTGTTAAACAGAACAGAGCCATCGATTTGACTTACAGCCCGGCAGGACTTTTGATTGAATATAACATCATAACCCTTGTCAGCTAATTGACTTATAGACAATAAGTTATGTGTTAAGCCGTCTACCAATAACACATTATCAATGCATGGACTACTATCTACACAAATAGTACCAGTACCAACAATTTTACCCTTTTCATTTCCTCCAAAGCCAACTTCGCCTCCAGGCTTAAGTTTCAGCTCTCGGAACATACGCCTTTCTCCCGTCATGTGACGCGAGCATCCACTGTCCAGATACCATGATTGGTGTTTCAGTGGAGCTATCAAGGATATCTGCAACATAGATAATCTTGTCCTTAGGTACCCACTTTCTGGGTCCTCTCTTGTTAGTTACCCCAGAGGTTCTGATCATCTTGGGTGTCTCAACATGATATTTTAAAGGAATATTTGCATGATATTTAGTCATAGAGAAAGATCCCTTTTTAAGAGGGTTTTTAGCAACTTTAGCAGGTACAGGATCAGGCAATATGGTACCAGAGGGAACAAAGCATTCATACAAGGATTTAGCTTTAGACACAGAGGGCTCATTTCTAATTGGTTTAGAATAGCCAATGCCATGCATTCCATTTCTGCTTACGCCATAGATCATTGAAGCCATTAAGCTTCTATCCACGCTTTTAGCTAGGAATCTTTGAAAAGACTTTTCATACTTAGATTCATTTCTACAATCAGAGGCATCACAGGCAACAATTTCTTCTAACTTAGCAATCTGGTTCTTAAGCACAGAGTTAGAATTGATCAAGGCATGATTATCATTTTTCAAATCAGAAATAATTTTCTCATGTTCAGAAGGAGTCTTGGAAACAGCAGATAAGTTCTTTTTCAGCTTCTTATGCTTAGACAATAAGGAGTTATACTTATCCATAATATCAGACAATGCATGTTTCAGTTCAGAGGTAGAGAAAGAAGCGAATACCTCATTTTCATCGTCTGAGTTAGGATTTCCTTCTGATTCTGAGTCAGAGTCAACAGCTCCCTTTGACTCTGCTTCCTTGTCTTTGACAATAGCCATGAGTCCTTGGACTTCACCATCAGAGTCAACATCCTCTGACTCTGATTCATCAAATGTCACCATCAGACTGTTCTTTGTCTTGAAGTGCTTCTTTGGCTTCTTGTCCTTCTTCAATTTTGGACAGTCACTTTTGTAGTGCCCTGATTCTTTGCACTCAAAGCATGTGACTTCCTTAAGTGAGGACTTCTTCTGACCTGAGGATTCAGACTTTCCTTTTGCCTTTCCAGAGCCTTTGTATTTGCTCTGCCTGTGCTTCCAGATGCGATTGAGTCTCTTGGAGATCAGAGTCAGCTCATCTTCATCAGAATCTTCTGATGCTTCTTCAGATTCCTCTTCTTCAGCTTGAAGAGCTTTTGACTTCTCAACCTTAGCCTTTTCAGATTTAGATTTCAAGGCTATGGACTTTTTCCTCAGATCTTGCATCTCTGAGCGCTTCAGCTCATGGCATTTCAAAATGCTGATGAGTTCTTCTAAACTCATATTCTCAACGTCTCTCGTGAGCTCTATTGAAGTCACTAAAGGCATCCAACTTTCAGGAAGACACCTGATGACCCTTATGACATGATCTTTTGTTGTGTAGCTCTTGTTGAGAGGTCGTATGCCAGCTACAAGCAGCTGAAATCTGGAGAACATTTCTTCAATGGACTCATTTGGCTCCATGATGAAGGATTCATACTTTTGGATCAAAGACAATGCCTTTGATTCTTTGACTTTCTTGTTTCCTTCATGAGACATCTTCAGAGATTCGAAAATGCCTTTCGCAAACTCACGATCTGTAATCTTCTGGTACTCTTCATAGGAAATAGCACTTAGAAGAATTGCTCTTGCTTTGTGATGTTGTGAGTACAACTTCTTTTGATCTGCAGTCATCTCTGACCTTGGGATCTTCTTGCCATCTGCATCAACTGGACGCTCGTAGCCATCCACAATAATATCCCAGAGATCTGCATCGAAACCCAGAAAGAAACTTTCCAGTCTATCTTTCCAATATTCGAACCTTTGACCGTCGAACATAGGAGGCTTTGCATTGTAACCATCTCTTTGAGTTTCACTGGTGGTGGCAGCCATTGTTTTTCACACCGGCCCGGATCACTGAACACTGTTAGGTGTGGTAATCAGAACTTGCGCTCTGATACCAATTGAAGGTATGAAAAACAGTAGAAAGGGTGGTTTGAATAACGTTTTCAGTATAAGACTTCCACCTTAAAGATTTTGACAAATCTTTCGAGAACTTAAGTGCTAAAGATAAGAGATAGAAAAGCACACAAGGATTTTATCCTGGTTCACTTGATAAATCACTCAAGCTACTCCAGTCCACCCGTTAAGGTGATTTCTTCCTTCTTAGAATGAAGGCAATCCACTAATCAGGTAAGAGTTACAACTGCACTTGAAACCTACAAGTGACTAACAATTACACTGACTTAGCTCACACTAAGATTCACGATCTTAGTCTTCTCTAGGATCCGATCAACCTTGATCTCCTAAAGGAACTAAACAAACTGTTTATCAAAGAATTGTTTACAAGAGATTTGCTTCTAAAAAGCTAATAGTAAACTCAATGAATTTCAGATGAAAGAAGGCTTAGAAGAATTTAAGTTTTTCTTGCGCGTATGTGAATGCTTCTAGCCGTTTCTTTCAGTCTTCAGCCTCTTTATATACTCCAAGGATTAGGGTTGAGCGTTGCATGGGAAATGCTACCGTTGGAGGGCAGTTCTGGAAAATCCAGCTTCTGCTGTGTCTGAGACTGTTAGGTAGGTCGTTAGGAAGGTACAGTTGCTTTTGTACTTGGATAGTGACTTGACCTTTAAACCTAGGAGACTTCTGATCAGGGGAATGCTTCATATTGGAACTTGTGAAGCCGGTTGATCAGAGTCAGAGGGAAAGCCCAGATCCTCTGACCATTGTTTCTTCTGATTCTGAACTCAGAGGGAAGAACATGGTCTTCAGAGTATCTTGCTTCTGGACAACAGAATTTCACTAATCAGCTTCTGGATCTTCAGAGTCTTCTACACCATCAGAATATTTGAGCCTTCAGTGTTTCTTGGTTATCAGACTTTCTGGATCTTCAGAACTTCTAGTGACTGAGTCCACATCAGAGTTTGTATAACTTCAGAACTTCTGAAGCTTTTCCACTGTTCATACTGAACATGGTGAATGCGAAAGCGTTGCTTGGGTCGCTCTTTATACACAGTGCTTCTGATTTGTGTGAGATTGAGTTGAGGTCAGAGCCTGTAAATAGCACACTCAGAAAAACACGTTAGAGTACCACAATTGTTCATATCAAAAGGTTAACTTGTAATCATCAAAACATAGAGTTGTACTACTAGATCAAAACTTGATCTTACATCAGCCTTTGGTGCCTTGCAATCCGTAGCCAGATGCCCAGATTTGTTGCAGTTGTAGCATCTTGGTGGCCTCGTGCAATTGTTTGCATAGTGCCCGGTTCCTCCACACCGGAAACAAGTCACCTCACGGCTTGGGGTACGGCTTCCCGACCCTCCTGAAGTAGCAGCAGCAGCCATCGGCTTATAAGATCCCGGGGTAAACCCTCTCCCCGCAGGACGTTGATATGGCTTCCTCGCCTGAAACCTTCCTCTTCCTTGAAAACTCTGTGGTGTCGACCTCACCGGTCCTCCGGTTCCAACCCTGTTATATCTCCGATTCTTCATCAATTCCACCTCAGTTGCCTTCTCAACCAATGCCTGGAACCTCGTGATCCCCAACGGTCTCACCGAGTCTTCAATATCAGGCCTCAATCCCCTCAGAAATCTCTTGCACATGTAGGGTTCATCAACTTGGTCACGGAAAAACCGAAAGTACTTTGCCAGAGACTCTAGTTTGGCAGCATACTCCGGAATAGTCATGCTTCCTTGTTTCAGAGTCAGAAACTGTGATTCACGCTCATCACGAGCACTGTCTGGGAAATACTTCTCGAGAAAGGCAGTTCGAAAAGAATTCCAGTTCACTTCCACATGATTGGCTTCCATCATCCCTCTGGAGCCTCTCCACCAGTACTCAGCATCTCCCAACAACAGATAGGTTGCCATTCCCACCTTGGCTCCCTCAGCAGTCTGTAGCACACCAAAGATCTTCTCAATTTCTTCTATCCAAAGTTCGGCTTTGTCCGGGTCAGTACCTCCCGAAAACTTAGGTGGATCCTGTCTCCTAAAGTCATTTAACCCTTTGTTCTGATCCAGAGTCGCCTCCCTCTGACGCTGGTGTTGATCACGCGCTTCCTCCGCAACACGCCTTAAAGCATTGTCATTCGCTTGGTTAGTCATTGCCTGGGCCATAGTGGCCATCATCTCTGCCAGTTGATTCGTGTTCACCATCGTCTGTTACCCCCAAGAAAACTGTTAGTTCTAATCGTAGAATAGCACCAAAACTATTACATATGGTTAAGCAACCATGCAATCAATTAGAACGAAAAATCGTTCTGCATACAATCAATTTTCACTCTTTGCAGAGTCACACAACCTAGCACAGAAGACCTATTCCCCAAAGACTCCCAAAAGACTCGACTAAGCTCTGATACCACAATGTAACACCCCGATTTCCAGGTGTCACTCTAGTAACCAAAAATAAACTTTACGTGGAAAACAGGTAATTTTTTTTTATTTGATTCCTTTAAATCAAAGCGTTAAAGAAGTAAAGACAAAACCCAACAACTAACTAACCGATATACAATATAAACATCTGTAGAGCCTCAGCTGCACTCCATGTCACGCGAAGCCGCAGTGACTCCAAAGTAGTAAGCCCGCAGGCAAATATATACAAACCAGAACTGTAAGTAAAAGTATCAAAATAAAGTCATCCTGTGAGAATGTCGGCACCCAAAAATGGCCTGAACAAGGACCCCTATACTCCGACAGACTCTCTGTGATCCTCCTCAAAAGAACCACACAAAAAGCCACACATCGGAACCTACCCTGTCCCAAAAGAAACTTACGATCAGAGCTCTACACAAAAAATGTCGCTAATCCTAACCTACCCTCCCAGCTCAGCTCACCAATCCTCCTCCTCCTCATCGCTGCTCGGCGAGTAGCTCTCCCCACTGCTCTTGGAGTCAGAGTCGGAATCCACCGTAATGATCTCGGTGTCCAAATCCATAACCTCCCTCCTCACTGTCCTGCGCACCGCCCTAGTTGAGCCAGTCTCCACATCCACCTCTCCGGTAAGAACATCCTCCTCCACCACCCTCATCAAGGGGTCCACACGGTAGCCGTGCGGTGAAGAGAAAGATAAGAGACGTGAGGCAGATGGGACAACAGACTCCCTCCTCGGCTGTACGAGCCTAGAGGACGACGCCACGTCGGTAGGGGCAATGGCAGTAGCAGAAGGTGCACAACAGGTGTAGCAGCAGCAGCAGGCTCGATCTCCTCTGGGTCCTCCTCAACAGAAGGTGAAGTCGGAGGTGGTGCAAGTGGTGCATGTCCAGTGCCTGGTCCACAGTGAACTGAAGGCGGCAAGTCAAAACTCAGCTCCATACGCCGTAGAACTCCGCTCGTCAGGCGTCCTCGCTCATCCGTCCGGTCCTCCATGACCCTTCCCCTATACGTCGCCCGGTGACCAGCCACATCGATCACCCAAGCGGTGGGGGCATCCCTATCCAGCAGCTCATATCTGATCCCCCCCCGAGGGAAAGACCGTCGAGAACCAGTCGGCCATCGACATCTGGCAGCAGGCCGACTGCCCAAACACAAACATACAAACAAAGCCAAGGCGCTAGGGTCAACTCACAGAAATAAGTAGATATACACACAACATGTGATATGGGGTATAGATATATGTTGATATATATATATAAACAATCCTAGCATGTTATGGCTCTAACATTGCTTCAATAAACAACCAGCACACAATCCAAGTCAGCATGAATGTATGCGTGATATGCAAATATGAATCCGGATTTGTGACGCGTTCCCGTTCGCCACAAGTGAAGCATTCCCGTTCTTCACTATGGATGGACCATTCCCGTTATCCATCCTGGATGAACCATTCCCGTTATTCATCCTTGGTGAACCATTCCCGTTATTCACCATATGATGAACCATTCCCGTTATTCATCATTTATGCAAGGTGAACCATTCCCGTTATTCACCATGATATGCACAGGTGAACCATTCCCGTTATTCACCCGATTGATGCAATATGGTTAGCCAAACAACGAATCGTCCTTACCACGAAAGTGTTTAGCTCACAACCCAATCTCAACAAAACCATGAGTTAGTGTCGGTCAATACAACACAACTCGGAGTAAGTGTCGGTCAATACAACACAACTCCATCAACAAGAATACACAAGGGTCTAGTGTCGGTCAATACAACACAGCCCAAACAACAAGAGCACTAGGTGTCGGTCAATACAACACGGCTCCAACAACACTCCCAAAACCCAGAGTTGGCGTCGGTCAATACAACACCACTCGAATAACAAGAGTACTAAGGTACTCGGTGACTTTCAATCGTCACTTTAGCTCACCGCAGTGGCTTTTCCCCAATCTCTCCAAAACCCACAACAAAAGTCGACTTTTCCCCGTCTTTCGTAAATATTTTCCCCTTTAGTTTTCCTATACTTAAACGTTAATAACAAATGATTTCAATTCAGATTAGTCAGGTTATGAGTTTATTTCTCAAAGTCTAAGTTTCCCAAGTCTTTAGTTTTCAAAGCTCTATCATTCTAAGTTTTCAAAGATCAACCACCCAAAATACATTTCCCGGGGAAAGTCTAAGTAAACCAACGAATACCAACAAAGGGCTAAGTCTCAAACCCCACATTTGGACTTGCCTAGGGTTGTTCATCCAACCCGAAATATCAAAGATCACCAGATCAATGAACCTCCACTCCGAAGTTGCGTCTGAACGCCCAATTCAACACATCATCAATATCATAAGTTATGAAAACAATCATAACAATAAATCATCATCATATACAACATCAGATAAAGCATAGGTCGAATTTATCGACGCCTATCATAGCTAAATATATGTAAGTTTCCCTAACCTCGAGCTGTTCCAGCTTCGCAATCAAAGTTTTCCTCAAACAATTGCTCTGAGTATTCCAAAGTTCCTTCAACTGAACCTCGGAGAAAAACAAAGCAGAAACCAAACAAAATCGATTAGTTCGATCGCAAAACAACACATAAACGATAGACAAAGCATTAAAGCTTCAGAATACGACCATCGGGTACGAAAAGACAAGTTTTCGAAACCAAAAAACTCCCCCCCCCCCTTAGGAATAGCTCTCGGCCATAAGAGAAAAAGGGCTTCGGCTCTTTTTCTTCGATCAAATCAATTCACAAGGTAGTTTTAGGGTGAAACTAAGGTAAAGAAACTGTCGGAACAATTTTCGGACAATCAGGTCGAAATACGACTACGCAAGTGCATTTTGGTCCAAAATAAAGGCTCAAAACTTCAAAGTTATCAGTTCTGAAAACAAATTTGACAGCATTGATCCTTATGACATCCGTGACAACAAATCCTAAAGGCACGAAGTCAGATTATAGCTTTTCGACAATAAAGTTTCGAAATGTGAGACAAAAAGAGTTTTGAATCAGTTTTTCAGATCCCTGACAACTGGATCACAATCAGAGTTTACTGACAGAGGTTTTAGGCTCTTGGGAACCTAGAGAACATAACCCAAGCAAGAAATCGAGGAAATCAGACAATTTTAGAAAAAGCTCAAAACTTAGAGCACAAAAACGACTTCAGAAACGCAACAGAAACAATAATCAGAGGTAGGAATCATGCTAGTTACCTCGATACCAAGAAGTAGGGACGAACTGCACGAAGATTGGTCAAGGTTTCGCGAAAATCTTCTCCTCCCTTCTCTCCCAAGAACTCGCGACCAACAAGGAAGAAATGAAGAGGATTTTTGCTTTTTCGCGCTATTTATAGGCGGGTGAAATCGCGGGAAAATGAAAATTTCGCGATTCCGATTTTTGCAGCACGATCACCGTGGAATTCTAAGAGAGATTCTGGCGTCAGAAATCCAGAACTCAAAACCAACATCTAAGATTTGGGAAAAACGATATCTAAAATCCCAAAGTCGGTGTAAGTTAGTCTGTCGCGAAAAACTACTTTTTGCTGTGATGCTCAGACGACAAAACTTTGTACTGGAAAAAGATTGTAACTGTCGAAACAAATCTGGCAACGCGGACGGAAGCTTCGTTAGAAGACCCGAATAGAAAAAGTCTTCATCCATCGCTCAAAACTAGGGTTTCGAAGCAAAGAAATTAGCGTCGGCGGACTTCCGAAAAGTGAAACCTATCGTGCGTACAGTCCAGAGTTCCGAAATGAAACGCTGGTCGATGGAAAAATAAAGAGAATCTTTAAATTTTCCAAGAGTTCGAAATCTCACTTAAAACGTTACTCTAAGGGCGAATTAGCCTATTCTGGACACGCTCGCCATAAGGCAAGTGTGCAGACGACTCGCACTAACTCCGAAAACGACTACGCAACATTCCTCAAGCAATTCCTGAACTTTCTTCTTCATTAATCTTTCTCAAATATCAAACTCCTATCACGCTTACACTGATCCTACGCGTGAGTCGGAAATTAGCTTGTTCTGAAAATTCAGGTCTTACAGAACTGGATTTGCAGAACTAGTTACTTTTCCGACTCACGCGTAGGATCAGTGTAAGCTTGACAGGAGTTCGCCGTTTGAGAAAGATTATTGAAGAAGAAAGTTCAGGAATTGTTTGAGGATTGTTTCATAGTCGTTTTAGGAGTTAGTGCGAGTCGTCTGCACACCCGCCTTATGGCGAGAGTGTCCAGAATAGGCTAATTCCGCTCTTAAAGCAACGTTTAAGTGAAATTTCAAATCCTTGGGAAAATAAGAAGTTCTCTTTATTTTTCCTTCGACCAATGTTTCATTTCGGAACCCTGGACTGTACGTACGATAGGTTTCAATTCTCGGAAGTCCGACGACGCTAAATTCTTTTCTTCAAAAACCCTAAATTCAATCACTGAATGAAGACTTTTTCTATTAGGAGCTTTTAACGAAGTTTCCATCCGCGTTGCCAGATTTGTTTCGATGTTTCCAATCTTTCTTCAGAACGAAATTTTATCGTCTGACCTTCACAGCAAAAAGTAGTTTTTCAGGGCAAATTAACTTACACCGCTTTTGGATCGTTTTTCCCTAATACAAGAGATTTGTTTTGAGTTCTGGAATTCTGTCGCCAGAATCTCACTTAGAATTCACCATTGAACTTGCTGCAAAAATCGGAATCGCGAAATATTCACTTTCCCGCGATTTCACCTTCCTATAAATAGTAAAAAAAATCAAAATATCTTACCCATTACTCCCTTTGAGGCCGCGGGTTGAGGAGAGAAAAGAGGAGAGGAGAATTTCGCCGAAACTTGACCGATCTTCGAGCTGTTTGTCCCTACTTCAAGGTATCGAGGTAACTAGCTTGATTCTTACCTCTGATCATTGTTTCTACTGCGTTTCTTTATCTCTTCCTGAGCTCAAAGTTTCGAGCTTTTTGTAAAACTATCCGTTTTTCTTGATTTTTCTCTTGGGATATCTTCTATACTTGCCCAACACCCTAGAACACTCGCGGTTGTTTGCCGATTTTGATCGAGTTGTCAAGGATCTGAAAAACTGCTGAGAAAACCCATTTGTGCACATATCAAAACTTTAACGTCGAAAAGCTACAATCCGACTTAGTGCCTTTAGGATTAGTTGCTACAAATGTCGTTAGGAACATCGCTATCAAATTTTTTTTCCGAAGTTTTAACTTTGAGTTTTTGAGCTTTAATTTTGGACCAAAATGCCCCTAACTAGTCGTAATTCGATCCGTTCGTCCGAAAATTTTTCCGACAATTTCTTTACCCTAGTTTTACCCTAAAACTACCTTGTAATTAAATTAGATCGAAGAAAAAGAGCCGGAGCCTTTTCTTCCTTGTGGCCGAGAGCATGTTTTAGTGGGGGAGGGGGTTTCGTTTGCGAAAACTTGTCCTTTCGTGCTCGATTGTCGTACTCTGAAGCTTCAATGCTTTGTTTATCGTTAATTGGTTGTATTGTGATCGAGCTAATCGATTTTGTTTGGATTTCTGCTTTGTTTTCTCCGAGGTTCAGTTGAAGGAACTTTGGGTTTTTCAGAGCATTCGTGTGAAGAGAACCTAAACCACGAGGCTGGAGCAACTCGAGGTTAGGGAAACTTACCAATTAGCTAAGACTGCATGATAGGCGTCGATAAATTCGACTTATGTTTTACTTTGATATTGATTATGATGATGAATTAATGTTATGATGTTTTTCCATGACTTATGATATTGAGATGTTATTGAATTGTGCGTTTTGACGCGACTTCGGAGTGGAGAATCATTGAACTGATTACCTTTGATCTTTCGGGTTGGGGAAACAACCCTAGGCAAGTCCAAACAGGGGGTTTGAGACTTAGCCATTCGTTTGTATACTTAGACTTTTCCCGGAAGTTACATTTGGTGGGTTTTTGGAAAATTTAGAATAAATAGAATTTCGAAAACTAGAGACTTTAGAGAATTTAGTATTCAAGAACTAAACTCATAACTTGACTAATTCAATTCGAAACATTTTTATTAACGAATAAAACATAGGAAATATAAAGGGGAAAATAATTGCGAAAGACGGGGAAAAGTCGACTTTTGTTGTGGGTTCTGGAGAATTGCTGGACACCAGGGGGGGTGAGCCACGGTGACAAGGGGAAGTCACCGAGTACTTTGGTACTCTTGTTATTGGAGTTTGTGTTGTATTGACCGACATTAAACTCTTGGGTTTTGAAATTGATAATTAAGCTAAACACTTACGTTGTGAGGACGATTCGATGTTTGGCTAACCATATTGCATCATGCATCATCGAGGTTTGTACGATCGAAAGATTGGGCCTCGGTGAAGTCGGGAAAGCTTTACGAAGGTTGGGAAGGCCTTCATCGAAGAACACCTGGGTGTATCTTCGGCATAGCGGGCAGAGTGGCACGACCTAGGGTGGTTGGGGCTGATCCGACTATGCATGGGTTTGTAAGTGACACCCGAGCGGAAATGGTTAAACACTAGGCCGGTGTAAGGACTGACTCGATGGTGCCCATCCCAAACAACTATCCGGATTGTAACACCCCGATTTCTGGGTGTCACTTTAGTAACACAAAAATAAACTTTACGCGAAAAACCATAATATTTTTTTTTTCGTTCGATTCTTTTTTTTAAATAAAGCGATAGAAAATAAAGATACAACCCATCAACTAAACTAACCGATGTACAACATATATAAACAGGTACAGCCTCAGCTGCACGTCATCGTCACGCGTACTCGCAGTGACCTCAAAGTAGTGTGCCCGTAGGCAATATGTACAGAACCAGTAATGTGAGTAAAAGTAATAAGTACAGTCATCCAAAGAGAAAGTCGGCTCCAAAAATGGCTTCAACAAAAGACCCCTATATTCCGACAGACTCTCTGTGATCCCCATCAAGAGAACCACACAAAAAGCCAAGTATCGGGAACCTACCCTGTCCCAAAGGTAAGACGAATCAGAGCTCTACACAAAATATGACGCTGCCTAACCTACCCTCCCAGTACCACTCATACTTCCTCCTCCTCTCCCTCGTCGCTCGGCGAGTAGCTGTCCACGTCGCTGTCAGAGTCAGAGTCGGAGTCCACCGTGATCATCTCGGTGTCTAAGTCCACGACCTCCCTCCTAACTGTCCTGCGTACCGTCCTAGTCAAGCCCGTCTCAACATCCACCTCTCCAGTAAGAACATCCTCCTCCACCACCTGAACCAGGGGTTCCACACGGTAGCCGCGCGGTGGAGTAAAAGGAAAACAACGTGAGGCAGATGGAACAACAGACTCCCTCTTCGGCTCCACGGGCCTCGAGGACGACGCCACGTCGGTAGGATCGATAGCAGTAGCAGGAGGTGGCGCAGCAGGTGCAGTAACATCAACCTCGATCTCGGATGGTCCTCATCATCGGAAGAAGATGAAGTCGGAGGTGGTGCAGGTGGTCCTCGACCAGTGCCTGGTCCACAGCGAACTGAAGGCGGCAAGTCAAAGCTCAGCTCCATGCGTCGTAGCACTCCTCTCGTCAAACGTCCACGCTCGTCCGTCCGGTCCTCCATGACCCTTCCCCGGTACGTCGCTCGATGATCTACAACATCGATCACCCAAGCGGTGGGGGCATGACGGTCCACCAACTCATACATGATCCCCCCCGAGGGAGAGACCATCGAAAACCACTCCGCCATCGACATCTGGCAGCAGGCCGACCGCCCAAACACAAACATGAAACCAAAGCCAAGGCACTAGGGTCAACTCACGGAATACAGTAATTATACACTCAACATGTGATTGGGGTATAGATATATATATGTTTATATATATATAGATTCATAACCTAGCATGTTATTGGCTCTAACAATGCTTCAATAATTCAAATAGCATACAATTCCAGTCAGAGTGAATGTATGCGTGAAATGCAATTCAATATGATCCGGATAGTTGTTTGGGATGGGCACCATGAGACCGCACGACACGGGCCTAGTGTCGCCAACTCTGCTCGGATGTCGCTTACAAACCCATCATTGCATAGTCGGATCAGCCCCAACCATCACTGGTCGTGCCACTCTGCCTGCTATGCCGAAGATACACCCAGGTGTTCTTCGATGAAGGCAATTCCCTAACCTTCGTGAAGCATTCCCGTTCTTCTTCGAGACCCAATCTTTCGATCGTACAAACCTCGAATGATGCATGATGCAATATGGTTAGCCAAACATCGATTCGTCCTCACAACGCAAGTGTTTAGCTCAAAACCCAATTTCAAAACCCAAGAGTTTAATGTCGGTCAATACAACATAAACTCCCTCAACAAGGAGTACCCAAGTACTCGGTGGCTTTCAATCATCACCGTGGCTCACCCCCCTGGTGTCCAGCAATTCTCCAAAACCCACATCAAAAGTCGACTTTTCCCCGTCTTTCGCAATTATTTTCCCCTTTAGTTTCCCTATGTTTTATTCGTTAATAAATACGTTTCGAATTGAATTAGTCAAGTTATGAGTTTGTTTCTCGAAGTCTAAGTTTCCTAAAGTCTCTAGTTTTCAAAATTCTATTCATTCTAGGTTTCCCAAAAAAACCACCAAATATAAATCCCGGGGAAAGTCTAAGTATGCAAACGAATAGCTAAGTCTCAAACCCCCTGTTTGGACTTGCCTAGGGTTGTTTCCCCAACCCGAAATATCAAAGATAACCAGTTCGATGATTCTCCACTCCGAAGTCGCGTCAAAACGCACAATTCAATAACATCTCAATATCATAAGTTATGGAAAACATCATAGCATTAAATCATCATCATAATCAATATCAAAGTAAAGCATAAGTCGAATTTATCGACGCCTATCATGCAGTCTTAGCTAAAAGGTAAGTTTCCCTAACCTCGAGTTGCTCTAGCCTCGTGGTCTAAGTTTTCTTCACACACTTGCTCTGAGAAACCCAAAGTTCCTTCAACTGAACCTCGGAGAAAACAAAGCAGAAATCCAAACAAAATCGATTAGCTCGATCACAATACAACTCATTATCGATAGAGAAAGCATTAAAGCTTCAGAATACAACAATCGAGTACGAAAGAACAAGTTTTCGAAAACGAAAACCCCCCCCCACACAAACATGCTCTCGGCCACTATGCACAATTAGGTGGCCCGATTTTTCTTCGATCTAATCTGGTTACAAGGTAGTTTTAGGGTAAAACTAGGGTAAAGAAACTGTCGGAAAAATTTTCGGACGATCGGATCGAAATACGGCTATTCAGGGGCGTTTTGGTCCAAAATAAAAGCTCAAAACCTCAAAGTTAAAACTTCGGAAAATAAATTTGACAGCAATGTTCCTAACGACATTTGTAGCAACTAATCCTAAAGACACTAAGTCGGATTGTGACTTTACGACATTAAAGTTTCGATATGTGCACAAAAGGGTTTTCTAAGCAGTTTTTCAGATCCTTGACAACTAGATCAAAATTGGCGGACAACGGCGAGTGTTCTAGGCTCTTGGGCAAGTACAGAAGATATCCCAAGCGAAAAATCAAGAAAAACAGATAGTTTTACGAAAAGCTCGAAACTTTGAGAACAGAAAGAGATATAGAAACGCAGTAGAAACAATGATCGGTCAAGTTTCGGCGAAAATCTTTCTCTCCTCTTTTCTCTCCTTGCTCGCGGCTCCAATGGAAGAAAATGTGAAGATATTTTGATTTTTCAACTATTTATAGGAAGGTGAAATCGCGGGAAAATGAATATTTCGCGATTCCGATTTTTGCACCATGTTCACCAGTGAATTCTAAGCGAGATTCTGGCGACAGAATTCCAGAACTCAAAACAAATCTCTAGAATTAGGGAAAAACGATCTCTAAAATCCGAAAAGCGGTGTAAGTTAATCTGTCCCGAAAAACTACTTTTTGCTATGAAGGTCAGATGACAAAACTTCGTTCTGAAGAAAGATTGGAAACATCGAAACAAATCTGGCAATGCGGATAGAAACTTCGTTAAAAGCTCCGAATAGAAAAAGTCTTCATTCAGTGATTGAATTTAGGGATTTCGAAGAAAAGAAATTAGCGTCGTCGGACCTCCGAGAATTGAAACATATCGTGCGTATAGCCCAGGGTTCCGAAATGAAACACTGGTCGAAGGAAAATAAAGAGAACTTCTTATTTTCCCAAGGATTTGAAATCTCACTTAAACGTTGCTTTAAGAGCGGAATTAGCCTATTCTGTACACTCTCGCCCTAAGGCAGGTGTGCAGACGACTCGCTCTAATTCCTAAAACGACTATGAAACAATCCTCAAACAATTTCTGAACTTTCTTCTTCATTAATCTTTCTCAAACGGCGAACTCCTGTCACGCTTACACTGATCCTACGCGTGAGTCGGAAAAGTAATTAGTTCTGCAAATCCAGGTCTTACACGGATCATATTGAATTGCATTTCACGCATACATTCACCCTGACTGGAATTGTATGCTGCTTGCATTATTGAATTATTGTTAGAGCCAATAACATGCTAGGATTATTAATATATATACATAAACATATATTTCTATACCCCAATCACATGTTGAGTGTATAATTACTCTATTCCGTGAGTTGACCCTAGCGCCTTGGCTTTGGTTTCATGTTTGTGTTTGGACGGTCGACCTGCTGCCAGTTGTTGATGGCGGTTTGGGTTTCGATGGTCTCTCCCTCGGGGGGGATCAGGTTTGAGTTGGAGGACCGTACTGACGAGCGTGGATGTCTGACGAAGGGAGTTCTACAACGCGTGGAGCTGAGCTTCAACCTACCGTCTTCAGTTCGCTGTGGACCGGGCACTGGCCGGAGACCACCTTCACCACCTTCCACTTCATCTTCATCTGACAAGGGGGATGAGGAGGATTTGTGAGCAGTTCTGAAGGGTAGATTAGGTGGGCACCATATTTTGTGTAGAGCTCTGTTTCGTCTTACTTTTGGGACAGGGTAGGTTCCCGATGCATGGCTTTTTGTGTGGTTCTCTTGCTGAGGAATCACAGAGAGTCTGTCGGACTATAGGGGTCTTTTGCTTAGGCCATTTTGGGGCCGACTTTCTCTTGGATGACTGTACTTATGATCTTTTACTTACACTACTGGTTCTGTACATATTTGCCTACGGGCACACTACTTTGGAGTCACTGCGAGTGCGCGTGACGTTGGGGTGCAGCTGAGGCTGTACATGTTTATATATGTTGTACATCGGTTAGTTTAGTTGATGGGTTACGTCTTTATTTTATATCACTATAATTAAAGGAATCAAACACAACGGAAAAAAAATACCTGCTTTTTCGCTTAGAGTTATTTTGAGTTACTTAAGTGACACCCGGAAATCGGGGTGTTACAGTCAGCCCCTTGAGAAGACTAAGAGAGTGAATCTTAGTGTTTGCTAGTTCATTGTATTGTTAGTCACTGAGCAGGTTGCTAGTGCCGTTGTAACAAACATTGAATAGTGGATTGCCTTCATTCTAAGAAGGAATAAATCACCTTAACGGGTGGACTAGACTAGCTTGAGTGATTATCAAGTGAACTAGGATAAAATACTTGTGTGCTTCTCTTCATCTCTTATCTTTGCACCTTGTGTTGTTTATTCGAGAGATTTATCTAAATCTCAAGAGGGAAAAGTCTTTAGTTGAAAACGCTATTCAAACCCCCCCCTTTCTATCGTTTTTCATACCTTCAACGCGTGTAAACCACATGTAACGCATTAAGATAGCACAAGGTCCAACGAATCTTACAAAATCTTAACCGCTATCTACGATATGTCCTTTCAAATCACAATAAAGCTTATCAATTTGAATTTAAACCACGTCACGTTCTCCTAGTGTAATAATTCGACCTTACCACGATAGGACACGATTTCCCAATTGCTACCCACTTTAAATTTTAAATCCCCCTTGCTCCATCATTCACCACTTATTGTCAACTGTTCTCATCCTTGCTTCTGGCTTTCGCAACGGCTTCCCTTTACGACTCTGCAGACCCCGACCCTTCTTGCTCCCCCTCACACAGCCTTCTTCCGGTTAGTTCTTCGTCCCCTCTCTCATCATTTTTTGATGCCCCTGACAGGAACCCTTGTAACATCCCACCAAACAGGTAAAGACCTCATAGGCGACGCAAAACCCTAGAAAATCGGAATAGGTGAATATGAGCTAATAGTATAACTATACTATATACATATGATATCTATATATATATGTGTGTGTGTGTGTGTGTATATATGTGTATGTGTGATATTTTATTATAGTACTTGTTTGCATGTAAATCGAGACGTCGGTCAATCGACTTTAAATCGACCCGGCAATAGAACTACCAAAAACATGGTCACAATAACCCCCAAAAGGAGGATGAACTCGAGATAGAGGTAGGATAAGGCTAAATAGATGATTTGGTCACATCTTTTGGCAATGATAGATGCATTGTCTCAGAGGGATCGAAACCCGAATCAAGCTAAAAGAGTGATACCTTAATCACTCAAAAGAGATGATATTGAACCTTGAGAGGGGAAATACACTCTAATTTAGCACTAACAGACCTGATCCAGTATAATATTGCATCAGTTTTGTCCCGACATGGAAAATGATAAAGAAATCGACCAATCGGAGCCCTAGGATTTGTGTGCAAATGACCTAGGCATGAAATCAGCCATTACACAATGTAAACCTCACCTCTGATTGCTTCTGAACCTTCCCAAGCTGCAGCTACGCAACCTCAAGCCCTATAATAATCCCCATGCATGAAAAACCATTGGTGGTGCAACTTTGATTAGGTTTAAGCTTGATTTAGCAAATTAATCACCCTACAGCCTATTTAAAGCTTACCACTCGACTCCACGCGACCCTAGCTATCCACAGAGTGCCTTAGAACGTTCAGAGAGTACCTAGAGAGCCCAGAAAGAGGGAGAGACCGAGAGGAAGTTCTTGAACTTCACCTCTTCGAATCTCTCAAACCAGAGAGAGTGAGGACCTAATTCTTGTGCCATTGAGTTTCCGGAGAGGAGAGGAAGAGAATCGAGTCATTTTGGTCAAGCTTTGGTCGAGAAACAAGGGATTCATCATCTGCGGCGAAGCTCCAGCGAGTCCCCGACCTGTAACTCACCCTTTCTCCCATCTCCGAGCACTTCAGTGACACCCACGATCACCATTCAACTCCCCACAACCTGTCGACCAAGTTCCAGTACCCGGAATAGCACGGCGGTGACAATCTAGGACCCTCCGATCGTCTTCTCCGGCGGTCTCTGTCTTCTCCAGTGAGTGAGTTCTGCAACTTGCTCATTTTCGCATCATTTTTTATCCAAATTGATCCCTTAAGCATGTTTGGACATAGTTAGAAAGCTTTAGACTAGTTTAGAGCCACGAATCGTTAGGAATCAAGAGAACCAATACATGGTTTTTGAAGCTCGAAGAAGCTATCGGGTTGAGCTTCTGAGGGCGAATTGGCATGCAAACAAGATTGGTTTATGCTTCTGGAAGATGATAAGAGCTTTTAGGATAGTTAGAATTGATGATTGAGCCCTGAGGTGAAAAGCCCAATCTCACCTCTTGGCCAGCTTCTGAAATGGCTAATTGGAGCTGTTATAGAGCTTAGAAGCTGAAATTGATGGTTCCATTGAACGCAGGAGGTAGAAAACTATAGGAATGGACTCTTAGATGTTAGTTTTAAGTTCTGTTTATAGATTTCTTAGTTTGCAAGTAGACTTTGAATTAAGTGCTTAAAATAAGTGATTCTGAATCTGATTATAAGCTGAGAATGGAAACTTGTGACTAACAGAACCTGTGACCATTGGAAAAATAGGTAGGACTTAGAAGGCATAGCCTAGTTATTAATTTAATTTGCATAATATGGCTTAGATAATTGAAATAATTAAATAGTAACATTTTAAACTTAAGTGAGATTAGTAAGCTAATGAGTTAGGAATAACAAGGTCAGGAGATTGATGATAGTGTAGGACCTGAGGTCAGAAATAATGATGTGGAAAGAGTTATGGAATTTAACTATTAAAAATGAAATTAGTTTGCATAATATGACTAAATAATTAAGTTGTGGTATTTTGGATTAGTAATTAAGCTAAGTGGATGGTCAAATGACTCAAAAATGATTAGGTAAGATTAGTAGACATGAAGGTATAAGGTCGCACCCTAGTTAGTTGAGACCAAGGTTAAGTTAGAATGGTACTAGTTTAATAGTTTAATGATTTAGATAATTATAGTAATAGTAATAATAATAATAGTGATAGTGATAATAGTAATAATAATAAATAATTTGATAATTTGATTAGCCCAATCATAACCCTAGCATAATCAATGATGCAGAGGGAACAATCTCAGACCTACAAGATCCTCAGTTGGTAAAGGTTAAAGGTAAAGGGGGTTAAACAAGACCTTGACTTGGTTCACAACTCATACGTTAATTGTTATTACGATAGAAAACATATTATTACTTGCTTATGTATTATTGGATGCATGATTAGATGTTGTGCTTGAAGATTGAACGTTGGATGAATTCTTGTGCTGAATTTCTATGATTATGATTCGTGCTTGAATGATGCACATTAGAAAGGGATGACAGTACGCTATGGGATATAGTGGTACTTAGGATTAATGAGCCTGAATGGCATGGTATCAAGATTGTCTCTGATACTTTGAAGCATCTGAGGTAGTGGGAATAGGAAAAGGATAATCCCTGATTTAATGAGTTATTGGTACTTGCGTTTGAAAATTTACCCACCTATAACGCCTTAGGGTTACCCATAGGATAGATAGAGCAAATGAATAAATAATAATAATGGGATAGGCAAGTGATCCCTTTTCTCTAAGCAATTAAAAGTATATAACCATTAAATGGCGGATTAGAGTTCCCGCTTGTATTCCTAAAACTATCTGATCTTATTAAGGATCCCACCTCTATAATACTTATGGTGTACTTACTCAACGTAAGGAAACAGATGCTCGTTTCTAATTTATTAGAAACTTAATGGAAGTATAAGGGGGAGACGATTGATACTTGAAAACACACTTAAGGAGTAATAAGGAGTAGGAAAGTACTGTCACTACCACTAAGAGAGTGGGAATACAGAGACTCCAAAGGTGGTCATGTTCAGAGATGAATTGACCCGGGATTTGCACGGCAGTACACCTTTCATGTTTGTCTCGGCAGGACCCCTGAGGTCGGGATTGGCATGATGTTTAAGGCAAAGAGTTGCGTCGTGTACTTCTGTATGTGAGATACTGAGCGATCATTGTCCGGTAAAGAGTGGACTGTAAGGAGTGTCCATGTTCCCGAGACGACTTTCCGAAGATCACGAAGCGATAGCTTCGGGCCCTTAAATCATACTCATCACATGATAAAGAAAATAAATAAAAAGGTTGGCGATGAACTCACCATTTCCTACGAAGTAGTGAGAGAAGTCAATTCGAAAGATGAAGATATAAGGTGGACTTAACCATAGTACATTATAACTTGTGTTTGCTAACATATGTGTAATTAATGGTATGTTGGCTTGAGTTTTAATGCTTATCTTATCTGATGTGTATTATTGTGCAAATTTGCATGTGACTCACCCTTGCACTTATTTTTATAAAACGCAGATAGCAGGTGTGACAATGAGCATCACTCCAGTTCTCACGATCCAAGCTGATTTCCCGTCCCGTGCTGGCTGGCATATTGACCCAGTCACAGGATACTGCTTTTACCAGGGACTCACAATTTTGTGGTGCAGGGATCCAAGAGCAGGGCATATCGGCTTTCCCGTGATGCTCCCTATGGTGTTCTCATTCTTTCTGCAGACCCATGCTCAGCATGTTGGTCCACAGAGTCCCGGCAGCCCACAGGTGCCATACCCACAGGCAGGTGAGCCTATGGAGACCGAAGAGCCTGTCCCAGCCGTACCAGTCTCCGTGGTGAGTCCATAGGGATCTCCTGATCAGAGGGTTCCCTAGAGCCACGAGTCTATGAGATCTCCTCCAGCCCAGAGGAACTTGTCTTACTTTCGGCTCACGGCCCGCAAGCGGGTGAGATCCCCTAGATTCTCCCGAGATGCCAGAGTTTACCGTCGCAGATTCCAGAGAGGCGAGGCGTCCGGAGACAAAGAGTCAGAGCAGGGTCCTATGTCAGAGCCAGTGTTAGTGCCAGCAGCCGGTGGGGGAGTCAGTGAGGAGGATTAGGAGGATGAAGCCGTATGGTCCGAGTTTCTGATGATGATGATGATTTGTGTTTCTACTTCTGTATTTTGATTATCCGTACCAGACTATGTGCTTGAGGGCTCTGTGTCCTCCTTATGTGTTGTTTGTTTGGTTGTAGACTTATGTGGTGGATCCGTCCACCAACTATGCATGTTATTTATGTTTCGTGTGATTTGCACCATTATTCCTCGCACTCGTAGGATAGATGGGTCGATTACCTGGGGATGAAAAGGGAATGCTCGAGTATACTTTACTCTTGCGGTCCCGACCTAATGAGATAATAGTAAGTAGGAAAAAAAACGTACTCTAGTTTACGTCGCGTACTCACTCCTAAGTGATGAAGTAAGGCGAAGTCGTCACTTATGGAAGGGGGACGTGACACGGAGTTGGTATCAGAGCAGTGATTTGTCGGCCTAGGGTTAGAGCCTACTAGGGAGTCTAGAATAGGTAGTTAAGGTCATAGGAAACTAATCACCTTGTGAATTTCAGGAAAAGATGGCAGCAATGGCTAGAGCTATTGAACAACTCACCGCTTTCTTGACCGAGCAAGCGGAAAGAGTTGGGAATGGAGGTGGACACCAACCAGGGAAAGAGGATGTCTACCACGGATTGGACAAGTTTCTGAAGCGAGATCCACCAAAGTTTGAAGGGGGTTACAATCCCGACGGAGCATATGAGTGGATCCGGGAGTTAGAAAGGATTTATGAGACGTTGGTATGTGCTGACCCACGTAAGGTTGCTTTTGCTAGTTATTTACTTTCAGGAGAAGCTAGGACATGGTGGACTGGAGTAAGAGGGAGGATTACTCAAGCAGATGGAGCCATTACCTGGGAGATTTTCAAGAATGAATTTCTAGAAAAGTTTTTGTAACATCCCTAAATCTCGGGGGTCACTTTATAAATCTTTTTTGAAAACGTGGGTAAATTTTAGCCGAAATAAAAACCTTTTCGAAACATAGCTTACAGATAAAGAAGTAGTAACTGGAGAAATAGACTGAATAATTCATTTTATTAATAAAAGCTTTGGAAGCGTACAATGATTCTTTCGAATTAAAACATAATGATTAAACTAGTGTTCGACCGCCCCCGAGCCAACACAACAAGGTCTCTAGGTTAGGTTCGAACCCTATAACCAAACTCTGCTCACCCCCAAGTATAGACTCAATTATCACACTCAATACCCGACTCATAGGCTAAGTGCCCTCCAAGGTGTTAGACCTGGATTTTCAGAACAAGTTAATTTCCGACTCACGCTTAGAACCAGTGTAAGCGTGACAGGAGTTTGATGTTTGAGAAAGATTAATGAAGAAGAAAGTTCAGGAATTGCTTGAGGAATGTTGCATAGTCGCTGTAGGAATTAGTGCGAGTCGTCTGCACACCTGCCTTATGGCGAGAGTGCCCAGATTAGACTAATTTCGCTTTTAGAGCAACGTATTAGGTGAGATTTCGAATCCTTGGAAAATTTAAAGGTTCTCTTTATTTTTCCTTCGACCAGCGTTTCATTTCGGAACCCTGGACTGTACGCACGATAGTATTCACTTTTCGGAAGTCCGACGACGCTTAATTCTTTGTTTCGAAACCCTAGATTCAAGCGCTGGATGAAGACTTTTTCTATTCGGGACTTCTAACGAAGTTTCCGTTCGCATTGCCAGATTTGTTTCGACGTTTCCAATCTTTCGTCAGAAGGAAGTTTTGTCATCTGACCATCACAGCAAAAAGTAGTTTTTCGGGACAGATTAACTTACACCGCTTTTGGGATTTTAGATATCGTTTTTCCCAAATGTCAGAGATATGTTTTGAGTTCTGGAATTCTGACGCCAGAATCTCTCTTAGAATTCATCGGTGAACGTGCTGCAAAAATCGGAATCGCGAAATTTTCATTTTTCCCGCGATTTCACCTGCCTATAAATAAGGAGGTCGCGGATTGAGGAGAGGAGAGGGAGAGGAGATTTTCGCCGAAACTCGACCGATCTTCGCGCAGTTCGTTCCTACTTCAAGGTATCGAGGTAACTAGCTTGATTCTTACCTCTGATCATCGTTTCTACTGCTTTTCTGTAGTCGTTTCTGTGCTCCAAGTTTTGAGCTTTTTGTAAAACTGTCAGTTTTTCCTGATTTCTCTGTTGGGTTATCTTCCCTACGTGCCCAAGAGCCTAAAACCTCCGTCAGTATTCGCCGATTGTGATCGAGTTGTCCAGGATCTGAAAAACTGATTCAAAACTCTTTTGTCGCACATTTCGAAACTTTATTGTCGAAAAGTCGTAATCTGACTTCGTGCCTTTAGGATTTGTTGTCACGGATGTCGTTAGGATCATTGCTGTCAAATTTGTTTTCCGAACTGATAACTTTGAGGTTTTGAGCTTTTATTTTGGACCAAAACGCCCCTGAACAGCCGTATTTTGATCCGATCATCCGAAAATTGTTCCGACAGTTTCTTTGCCTTAGTTTTACCCTAAAACTACCTTGTAAACAGATTTGATCGAAGAAAAAGAGTCGGAGCCCTTTTTCCTTTTTGGCCGAGAGCTTGTAGTGTTTGGGGGGGGGGAGTTTTCGTTTTCAAAAACTTGTCTTTTCGAACTCGATTGTTATATTCTGAAGCTTTAATGCTTTGTCTATCGTTTATGAGTTGTATGGCGATCGAACTAATCGATTTTGTTTGCATTTTGCTTTGTTTTTCTCCGAGGTTCAGTTGAAGGAACTTTGGGTTCTTGAGAGCATTTGAGTGAAGGAACCTTTGATCACGAGACAGGAACAGCTCGAGGTTAGAGCAACTTACAATTAGCTATGATTGCATGATAGGCGTCGATGAATTCGACTTATGCTTTACTTTGATGTTGATTATGTTGATGAACTGATGTTATGATGTTTTCTATAACTGATGATGTTGAGATGTTATTGAATCGTGCGTTTTTTACGCGAATTCGGAGTGGGGATTCATTGAACTGGTGTTGTTTGATATTTTGGGTTGGATGAACAACCCTAGGCAAGTCCAAACTCAAGGGTTTGAGACTTAGCCATTTGTTGTAAACTTAGACTTTCCCCGGGAATTGCTTTTGGTGGGGTTTTTGGAAAAACTTAGAATGAAACAGATTTTGAAAACTAGAGACTTTGGAAAACTTAGACTTCGAGAAATAAACTCATAACTTGACTAATCCAATTCGAAATGTTTTTACTAAACGAATAAATATAGGGAACCTAAAGGGGAAAATGATTGTGAAAGACGGGGAAAAATCGACTTTTGTTGTGGGTTTTGGAATTGGGGAAAGCCACTGAGGTGAGCTACGGTGATGATTGAAAGTCACCGAGTACTCTAGTACTCTTGTTATTGGAGTTGTGTTGTATTGACCGACACTAACTCTGGGTTTTGATTTTGGGTTTTGTTGTTGGAGTTGTGTTGTATTGACCGACACTAAACTCCCGAGTACTTTAGTACTCTTGTTGTTTGAGTTGTGTTGTATTGACCGACACTAACTCTTGGGGTTTGTTATTCGAGTTGTGTTGTATTGACCGACACTAACTCTTGGGTTCTCTTGTTGTTGGAGTTGTGTTGTATTGACCGACACTAAACTCCGAGTTGTGTTGTATTGACCGACACTAACTCTTGGGCTTGTTTTGAGATTGGGTTCGAGCTAAACACTTGTGTGGTGAGGACGATTCGATGTTTGGCTAACCATATTGCATCAATCGGGTGAATAACGAGAATGGTTCACCTGTGCATCTCATGGTGAATAACGGGAATGGTTCACCAATGCATTAATGATGAATAACGGGAATGGTTCATCATACGGTGAATAACGGGAATGGTTCACCAAGGATGAATAATGGGAATGGTTCATCCATAGTGAAGAACGGGAATGCTTCACTTGTGGCGAACGGGAACGCGTCACAATCCGGATCATATTGATTGCATTTCACGCATACATTCATTCTGACTGGGATTGTGTGTTGTTTGATTTATTGAAGCATTGGTAGAGCCATAACATGCTAGGATTATCTATGTGTTTATATAACAACATATATATCTATACCCCATATCACATGTTGAGTGTATATCTACTTATTTCCGTGAGTTGACCCTAGCGCCTTGGCTTTGGTTTCATGTTTGTGTTTGGGCGGTCGGCCTGCTGCCAGATGCCGACGGTGGACTGGGTTTCGATGGTCTCTCCCTCGGGGGGGATCAGGGTTGAGTTGGAGGACCGTACTGACGAGCGTGGACGTCTGACGGAGGGAGTGCTACGACGCATGGAGCTAAGCTTCAACTTGCCGACTTCAGTTCGCTGTGGACTCGGTACCGGGAGGGTAGGTTTAGGCAGGCGTCATATCTTGTGTAGAGCTCTGATTCGTTTTGCTTTTGGGACGGGGTAGGTTCCCGACGCATGACTTTTGTGTGGTTCTCTTGCTGAGGGATCACAGTGAGTCAGTCGGACCGTAGGGGTCTTTGCTTAGGCCATTTTGAGGCCGACTTTCTCCTAGTGGGTTGTAATTATAAACTTTCTTACTCAAACTTCTGGGTCTGTATATATTTGCCTACGGGCACATTACTTTGGAGTCACTGCGAGTGCGCGTGACGGGAGAGTGCAGCTGAGGCTGTGCATGTGTATATATTTGTATATTGGTTAGTTAGTGTTGGGTTATGTCTTTATTTTCTATCGCTTCATTTAAAAGGAATCAAACGAAAAAAAAAAATTACTTGTTTTCCGCGTAAAGTTTATTTCTGGTTACTAAAGTGACACCCGGAAATCGGGGTGTTACATTGTGGTATCAGAGCTTAGTCGAGTCTTTTGGGAGTCTTTGGGGAATAGGTCTTCTGTGCTAGGTTGTGTGACTCTGCAAAGAGTGAAAATTGATTGTCTGCAGAGCGATTTTCGCTCTAATTGTTTGCGTTACTACTTAACCATATTGGATGGTTTGTTTAGTGCTACCGTAGGGTTAGTACTAATTGGACGTTTGATGAGATAGAGGATGGTGGACCTTAACCGGATGGCGGAGGCAATAGCTACACTGATCGAGGCAATGATGAACCAGGCTGCGGAAGACTCTTATATGCGCGTTGAAGAGGCTGCACGTGAGCATCACCAACGACTGATGGCGACGACAATGTATCAACAAAGAGGAATGAACCGAACAGGAGCTGGGGGACCATTGAGGTCCGGTTCCCAAGGCTACAACAGAAGGGAGAGCTACCTTCGGTGGGGACCGTATCAGCGTTTCGATGGAAGAGATCTTATCTCAAGAGCGTACAAACTAATGACTGCTGATACTGTAGAGAAGCCAGTTGGTGACAAAGGTGTGACATGTTTTCGTTGTGGAAAGTTTGGGCATTTTGCTAACAAGTGCTCAGTGACTGGACGAAGATGCTTCAAGGGTGACCGAGAGGGGCATCTAGCTGTGAACTGCAAGACACTCAAGGAGGGAACGTCTGACAGTAAGATGAAAGGGAATGATGCTATCGGAGGGACAGGAAACAAAACTTCGGGAAAAACAGTGACGTGTTTCAAGTGCAGGAAAGTGGGGCACTATGCCAGTAGGTGCAAGATCAAGGGAAGTCTATGCTTCAATTGCAACCAACCGGAACATATCTCCATAGATTGCAAGGCACCCAAGGGCGAATCATCAGGGAATGCTGGGAAAGGAAAACACCTTGCTGCAGAGGAAGAGGTTCACACCAAGGAGGGTGCAAGAGCTGATGAGAGGAACGAGGAAGAACGTGGGAACGATGGTAATATTTTAATTGTTCTCTTATTCTAGAATAACTTACTCCTTTATCTTCGAAACGAGTGTGATGCGCCAAACTTGTATTTACTACTTAGACTATGATCTTATGATTATTATTCCTAGTAGGACCTTATTCGAAGTTGCTCGTGATTTAACTATAGAGGTTACACGAGGTCTAGAATAGCACGCGGAGCTAGGGAGTTGTTTTACCGATGCGTCGATAAGGAAGCTAGGATCTCAGGGAGATTCCTTATGGGTACGGAACGTATGATTTTAGGGCGTTTAGTTCTGAAGCGGAGTCGTCAAGGATCTAGAGGGTAGGAGAGACTCAGATGTGCGTGGTATTCCAAAGATTCGAGATTTTTGCTGATGTTGTTCTGAAGACGTACCTGGACTACCGCTAGTGCGCGATGTAGAGTTTGTGATCTACATTGTACCCGGGACCGGACCGATTTCGATTGCACCTTACCGTATGGTAACTGCAGAGTTAGTAGAGTTGAAATCTCAGTCGGAGGATCTTTCGGCAAAAGGATTCATTCCACCAAGTGTTTCACCGTGGGGAGCGCCAGTGCTTTTAGTTAAGAAGAAAGACGGAAGGTCGAGATGGTGTGTGGATTATCGACAACTGAACAAGGCGACGATCAAGAACAGATACCCGTTGCCAAGGATAGATGATTTGATGGATCAATTACGAGGGGCTGCTGTATTTTCCAAGATAGACTTGAAGTCAGGCTACCAATAGATCAGGGTGAAGATTGAGGATGTACCGAAGACTGCTTTCAGAACACGCTACGGACACTACGAGTACCTAGTGATGCCGTTTGGAGTGACGAATGTACCTGCTGTCTTCATGGATTACATGAACCTCATCTTTCATGAATTTTTAGATCGGTTCGTGGTGGCGTTTATTGATGACATACTGATATATTCAAAGGACGCTAAGGAACATGAAGGACATTTGCGCCAAGTTTTACAAGTGTTGAGAGAGAAAAGTTGTATGCGAACCCTTCCAAGTGTGAATTCTGGCTGGAGGAAGTCAATTTCTTAGGCCATGTATCTTAAAGGAAGGCATAGCTGTGGAGCCAGCGAAAGTGGAGACTGTTTTGGCTTGAGGAGCAACCGAAGGCACTGACGGAGATCAGAAGTTTTGTGGGTTTAGCTGGATATTTGTTGGTCAATTCGCAAGTGTACGAAAACCTCCGGGTTTTAATTTATCGAACCACAGGGAATTGTAATGCGAATTCTGTTTAAGAATCAAGTTCAAGGTTGGAAAGCAAATAAAATCCAGTTTTAATGATTGATTGTTCAAGTGATTGAGTGACAAACTTAAGAAACGTAAGTGTGTGATAACAAAGGTGATCTTGCCTTGGGCTCTTGCTTAACTAAATCAGTTTTAAATTAACCTATTCTTCCCACAAAAATTCTGAGTCTCTCCTTGATGTTATAGCCTATGTAATCATCTATCAATGCCTTGTATAGACAATCCTCTAAAGTCAAAAGATAGGTTCAATTCCTTGACAACCTAAACATTTTCTAAAGGCACTAAGCATGCAATTCAGGCCAACAAACCCCAACCCCTACTCTATTCCTAGTAGCAAGCATAGAAGAGGTAATCCCATATCATGTCCCTAATCTATAACAAATTTCCATTATATTATAGAAAAGCATAAAGCTAGCTCATGATCTAACTTGAAACAAAAAGCATAGATATGGAATTCAAGGGTTTACTCAGAAGATTCATATGAAGAAAAAGGTAATAAGATTAAAACATCAAGAGTCTTACAAGGAACCCAAAGCAAAAAGGTGTTTAGCCAAGCATGGCTATGAAATCCATGCTAGAAAATAAAGATGAAACCTGGAACATAAGACCTAGGGAAGGCTCCCAAAGCTCCAGAACTCCAGCTCTCTCTTCTAACTTATGTAAAAGTTGATAAAAATGACAAAAGGTACAAAAGAAATGACAAAAAGCCTATTTAAAGGCTAACAGGACGAGTCTGGGCGCTCAGGCGCCAATTCAGAGCGCCTGAGCGCCAATTGCACTTAAAAAACATGCTCTCTGGACCAATTGGCGCCTAGGCGCCCATCCCCCAGCGCCTAGGCGCTTGAGCTCGCTTGAAAAGGGCTTTTTGGCTTCTGAAACTCCTCTTTTCAATCCTCTTTATGTTCTTCATCAATTCCATGCTTCTTGGCCTTCTTTCTCCTTCAGTTTCTGCACTCCAAACCTAACCAACAAGACAAGGAAGATTCTAGAAGCTCCAAGAGCTCATTAGCACAAGAAGTCCTTCATAAAACACAACAAAACCATGCAAGTCCTAAACTTTACTCAAAATGCAAGAAAACTCCCTATAAAACTACTAAATTACCAAAGCCAAATAAAGACTAAAGAAAATACAAAAATGCATGAGAATGCATGAAACACTACATGAGACTCAACAAAAGGACTCAAAACACACAAAGAAATGACCCTAAAAACACTACTAAAACAGGGTCATCACACCACTATACTCAACGGCAGCTCGTCCTCGAGCGTAAATAACACTCGCTTGCCCTCAAGCGCAAGAAATGCTCCCACACAAGTGCTCAAAACAAGGAATACTTCACAAAAACAGGGGGACAAAGTAATCACAGCTAGTTCCAAGAGAAAGACCCAACAACCTACTTCATGCATCCTTTGAAAAGAGAAGAGTGTAGAGTCCATTCATGAGAAGCATTTAGATCTACAAATCCTAGGATGAGATGTTAATTTAGTGCACTGAGCACACAAGCAAGTTCATAGGTCCTGAATGTCATTCACTCAATAGCAACAAAGATCAAGCATGCAAGTATTCAAAGAGACTTCCATAAGGGTTGAAACATTGGCTAGGTAAAACATGACGGTGGTTGGTCCCTAAGGGAAAACTAGGCTTTCGAGCACATTGAGTGTGGTCCTCTTCTAATAACCCCGGAGCTTACAACACTCTTCCTTTACAAGTCTCTTGCACCCACCTTTTTACACTTTTTTTCTTTTTTTTCATCTCCAACTTTTGGTTAGGAGTTCTTTTTCTTTCTTCTTTTTCATTGTTTTTTTTCTTTTGGGGCAAGAGGCTATTTCTCATTTTTCAGCTCCATACAACACAACAAGGACCATCACTCCCCCAATATTCCAACCAAACTTCCATCCCAACTTTTGGCTACAAAAAGATCCTCCAATTAAGCTCAAATGGGACAACTAAGGGCAATGTTTAACCGCAAACTCAGAATCTCAAGAAATCCTACAAGTCTCAAGAATAAAGCATGAATCACTAAGCATACTATGAGTGAAATCAACGCAGAACCAAGAATTGCAAATGAGTCAGGATCCTCCAGAGAATTTTTATGGTGAAGGGTCAAAGATAGACCCTTAATGGACTCACCTCGACTCCTTTCTCAAGACACACTCGGAAGACCGAAGTCTCCTCCTCTCTTCCCCAACATGCAATCACTCATCCCCAAAAACAACAACAAGTATTCACAAAAGCATTTTCGAAAACAGCACTAGTAGGGAAGCAAAACTATAGCTAAAACATGTGAGTATAGGGAGGTGAAAAACCCAAAAACGAAAACTTAAATAACAATGCATGATAAAAAGAAAAATAAAAGCTATAAAAGAGAAAATATGGAAGAATGCATGAGCTAAACTAAGGGAAAGAGTTGACCTTCTTTACCAATTACCATGGAGGTCTTAGAGTCACCTCCAACTCTAGCATTTAGGCTCTCAATCCCTGCACAATGCAACAAACAAACAAGCAAAAATAACAACACTTGGGTTGTCTCCCAAGCAGCCCATTGTTATAGTCTTAGGTAGACTATCCCCCTTATCAAGGAGGTTTGAAGAACATGGTTTCCAACTTCAGCACCTCACCACCTTGGTACACTTTCAACCTCTGTCCATTCACGGTGAAAGTGTTCTTGGTCTCTGGGTTTTCAACCTCAACAGCACCATGAGGAAACACCCTCTTGACCACAAAGGGTCCCGACCATCTAGACTTAAGTTTCCCAGGGAAGAGTCTCAATCTAGAATTGAAGAGCAGCACCAATTGCCCTGAGACAAATTCCCTATTCAAAATTTTCCTATCATGCCACTTCTTCGTCTTTTCGTTATAGATGCTAGCACTCTCGTAAGCTCGGAGTCGAAACTCATCAAGCTCATTCAATTGCAAGAGTCTCTTCTCGCTAGCAACTTTCTAATCAAAGTTCAATTTCCTTATGGCCCAATAGGCCTTGTGTTCTAATTCCACAGGTAAGTGACACGCTTTCCCAAAAACTAAATGGAAAGGAGAGGTACCAATCGGAGTTTTAAAAGCGGTTCGGTAGGCCCATAAAGCATCATCAAGTTTCCTTGACCAATCCTTTCTGGAAGAATCTACCACCTTTTCAAGAATACGTTTCAACTCCCGATTAGAAATCTCAACTTGCCCACTAGTTTGAGGGTGATAGGGGGTAGACACTTTGTGCTTGACACCATATTTTTCCAAGAGAGACTCGAAAGCTCTGTTGCAAAAGTGGGTACCCCCATCACTTATAATTGCCCTAGGTACACCAAACCTAGTAAAAATATTCTTTTTCAGAAAAGCAACCACCACCTTAGAGTCATTTGTTGAGAGTGCAACGGCTTCAACCCACTTGGAAACATAATCCACAGCCACTAAAATATACTGGCAACCAAAAGAAGGTGGGAAAGGTCCCATGAAATCGATGCCCCAAACATCAAACAACTCAATTTCCAGAATATTCTTGAGGGGCATCTCATTTCTCCTTGAGATGTTACCAGTTCGTTGACATCTATCACAACTCTCAATAAAAACTCTACTATCCCTATGCAGAGTAGGCCAATAGAAACCACTTTGGAGAACCTTAGCAGCGGTCCTCTCCCCACTAAAATGCCCACCATAACTTGATCCATGGCAATGCCAAAGAATTTTCTCAAAATCAACTTCTGGGATACACCTTCTAATGACTCCATCAGAACAAACTTTGAAAAGGAAAGGGTCATCCCAGAGGTAAGATTTTGCATCATGCAGAAATTTTTTCTTTTGCTGCCATGTCAAGTCATGGGGAATAAGTCCAGCAACACGGAAATTAGCAAAATGTACATACCAGGGTAGGGGTTCCTCGGTGGAAACAGCTAGGAGTTTCTCATCCGGGAACTCCTCTTGAATAGGCATTGGGCTGCACGCCCCACCTTAAAATCTTGACAAATGATCTGCCACACCATTGTCCTTGCCTCTCCGGTCAATGATCTCAAGGTCAAACTCTTGAAGGAGTAAGACCCATCGAATCAACCTTGGCTTAGAGTTCTGTTTAGCAAACAAATGCCTCAAAGCAGCATGGTCAGTATGAACAATTACTTTAAAACCCAAGATGTAAGGCCTAAACTTTTCACAAGCAAAGACTACACCCAACAACTCTTTTTCAATTGTAGTGTAGTTCCTTTGAGCCTCATTCAACACTCTACTTGCATAGTATATCACATACAACACTCTTTCTTTCTTTTGACACAAGACAGCCCCTAAAGCTAGATCACTAGCATCACACATGATCTCGAATGGTAGAGACCAATCCGGAGCAACAATTACCGGGGCTGTCACCAAACTCTCTTTAATCAACTCAAAAGCTTTCAAACAATTCTTATCAAAAGTAAAAGGTGCTTCCTTCTCGAGCAAGTTGGTCATAGGCTTAGCTAATTTGGAAAAATCCTTAATAAACCGCCTATAAAATCCAGCATGCCCAAGGAAACTCCTAATACCCTTGATGTTAGTCGGGGGAGGGAGCTTTTCAATGACTTCAATCTTAGCTCTATCAACCTCAATCCCCTTTTCGGACACCTTGTGTCCAAGAACTATGCCATCCCTAACCATGAAATGGCATTTCTCCCAATTCAAGACCAAGTTGGTCTCTTGACATCTTTTCAGAACCAAGGCTAAATTCCCTAGACAAGCATCAAAATTTGGACCAAAAACAGAGAAATCGTCCATAAAAATCTCGATGCAAGTCTCTATCAAATCAGAGAAAATAGCAAACATACACCTTTGGAAAGTAGCTGGGGCATTGCAAAGCCCAAATGGCATTCTCTTATAAGCAAACACGCCGTAAGGGCAAGTGAATGCCGTCTTCTCTTGGTCCTCCGGTGCAACACAAATTTGGTTGTACCCGGAATAACCATCAAGAAAACAGTAGTATTGATGCCCAGCCAACTTATCCAGCATTTGATCTATGAAGGGCAAAGGAAAGTGATCCTTTCTAGTTACCGAATTCAGCCTTCGATAGTCAATGCAAACCCTCCACTTCGTCACCTGACGAGTGGGAATCAACTCATTGTTCTCATTGGCAACCACAGTGATGCCTCATTTCTTGGGAACCACTTGAACGGGACTTACCCATTCACTATCCGAAATTGGATAAATCACACCTGCATCAAGCAATTTGATTATCTCTTTCCTCACCACATCCTTCATGGAAGGGTTAAGTCTTCTTTGAGGTTGGACTATAGGCTTGTAATTTTCTTCCAACAAAATTTTATGCATGCATATCGCAGGACTAATACCTTTGATATCATCAATAGTCCAACCCAAAGCTGACTTGTGATCCCTCAAAACTCTGAGGAGTTTCTCCTCTTCCAAGGGAGTGAGAGCACTATTCAAAATAACAGGTTTATTCTCACATTCCTCAAGATAAGCATACTTGAGAGAGGAAGGGAGCGGCTTGAGCTCACTCTTCTCCTCAATTGGAATCTCCTCATCCCTAATTAACTCTTCTTTCCAAATGCTTTTGGTGGCAAGAGATGAGACAGATTCTAATTGAGATAGAGTAGCATTAACCTCATGGTACAAAGAATCAAGTTCTCTCTCAAGATTTTGGTCCCCTATCTCTAACCCCTCCATGATTGTTGTTTCCAAGGGGTCCTTAATAGATATCCTAACAAACTCTTCACACACGAGCTCATCCACTACTTCACATCGGAAAACTTCCTCATCCGCTCGGTGTTTTAAAGAGTCAAAAATATTGAAGAGGACCTCATCTTCACCTACTTTCAAAGTTAGAGTTCCCTTAGCCACTTTAATCTCAGCCTCACCAGTGGCTAAGAATGGTCTCCCCAGTATGAGAGGAACTTTAGAGTCCTCTTCCATGTCTAAAATGACAAAATCCACTGGGAAGACAAACTTATCCACCTTCACCATAACATCTTCAATGATCCCGTAGGGGGTTTTTTAGGACCTATCCGCCATTTGCAAAGAAATCATAGTTGGGGTAACCTCACCTAAGTTCAACCTTTTAAACATACTAAGCGGCATCAAGTTGATACTCGCCCCTAAATCACACAAGGCTTCTACCACAGTTAACCCCTCTATCTCCACCGGAATAGTAAAACTCCCGGGATCTCTCCTCTTTTTAGGCATCTTCCTTTGCAAAATGGCACTACACTCTTCGGTCATCAAGATAGTTTCATCGACCTCACTCAACTTCCTCCTCTTACTGAGGATATCTTTCATGAACTTAGCATAGATTGGCATTTGCTCCAAGGCTTCGGAGAAAGGAATGTTAATGTGAAGCTTCTTAAAAACCTCTAAGAACTTAGAAAATTGTTTATCCAAATTTTTCTTCACCAAAGCCTTGGGAAATGGAATCTTGCGGAGTTCAGGAGTATGGGTACTTACAACTCTAGTCCTAGTGGGCCTTCTAGCTTTTTCCTCCATAACACCCTCATCTCTTTCTACCTCAGCTTCCTCACTTTTCTCTCCCTCAACTTTCTCCTCTGGCCCATGTAACACTCTTCCACTCCTAGTGGAAACAACAGCAGTATTTTCTTGCTCAGTCAAAGTTAAAGGTTCGGAAGAGAACTTACCTTGGTGATTCTCGGACATTTGCTTTGCTAGCTGTCCCAATTGACTCTCCAAGCTCTTGATAGCCATATCATGGTTCTTGTAATTGCTCGATGTATGATCAATGAATCTCTCAATCAGCTCCTCAAGACTCTTCTTGCCAACCGTCTTTACAACAATTTGCGGCTGGGCAAGAAGCCCTTGTTCTGAGGTTGGAGCTTTTCCTCCTTGAGTCAATGTTCTGACCTTGCCACCATCATCATTGACAGTACACTGGTCACTATCATGAGATTCACCACAAAATTTGCACTCCAAACTAGTTACTCTCGCTCCAATGGACTTGGCATCCTGAATATGTTTCCGCATTTCCGCAACTTCCTCGGAGAGTTGCTTGTTGGAGGCTATGAGCTTGTCATAAGTTTCTGCTTCAAAAGAACTTCTTCGGATTTGGCGTTCATTCTCGGAGTTCATGGCTCTCATCGCCATTTTTTCTATCAAATCATACCCCGCTTGTGGGGGAAGAGCATCAAACTCCCCACTTGAAGCCGCGTCCAAGCCAAACCGTGATGAATATAGTAACCCATCATAGAACTTCGCCACACATTCAGCTTGGGTGAGATTGTGTTGAGGACATTTCCTCAAAAGCTTCTTGAAATGCTCCCAAGCCTCATAAAGATTTTCATCTGAGGATTGTGTGAACGTCATGATGTCATTTTTCAATTTCCTCAAGAGAGACCTCGGAAAGAACCTCGTTGTGAATTTTTCTGCAAGGTCTTCCCAAGTAGTGAGACTCCCTTGAGGTTGTGAGTTCAGCCAATCCTCTGCTGCGTCCTTCAAAGAGAAGGGAAATAGGCTCAACCGGATTGCTTCTGCAGAAACATTCACCACCCGATAAGTGTTGCAATTCCGGATGAACTTCTCCATATGAGCATGAGGATCTTCCGAGGAACCTCCACCATACTGGCTTTGGCTCACCATGTTGATGAATGCCGGTCTTAATTCAAAGTTCCCTACTCCTTCGGGAATGACAATACTTCCAGGATAGTCAAAGCTCATGGACCCCGAAGTTAGTTCCCGAAGAGTTCGGTTGGCATTCTCAACTTCTTGTTCTCGCAAACGGAGGGTGATACCCTCTTGGATCCTTGCCTCAATGTGGGCTTGCATCTCCTCCTCTGTCATGCGGCCACCCATGGTGGTGCCTCTCTTGAAAGCAACCTGCTTATGACACTCAACAGAGAAAGATTAGTAGCACCAACTCTAGACAAGTTAAAACTTAAAACTTAAACCAAAAATCACAAAACAATTCCCCGGCAACGGCGCCAAAAACTTGTTGGTCAATTCACAAGTGTATGAAAACCTCCGGGTTTTAATTTATCGAACCACAGGGAATTGGAATGCGAATTCAGTTTAAGAATCAAGTTCAAGGTTGGCAAGCAAATAAAATCCAGTTTTAATGATTGATTGTTCAAGTGATTGAGTGACAAACTTAAGAAACGTAAGTGTGTGATAACAAAGGTGATCTTGCCTTGGGCTCTTGCTTAACTAAATCAGTTTTAAATTAACCTATTCTTCCCACAAAAATTCTGAGTCTCTCCTTGATGTTATAGCCTATGTAATCATCTATCAATGCCTTGTATAGACAATCCTCTAAAGTCAAAAGATAGGTTCAATTCCTTGACAACCTAAACATTTGCTAAAGGCACTAAGCATGCAATTCAGGCCAACAAACCCCAACCCCTACTCTATTCCTAGTAGCAAGCATAGAAGAGGTAATCCCATATCATGTCCCTAATCTATAACAAATTTCCATTATATTATAGAAAAGCATAAAGCTAGCTCATGATCTAACTTGAAACAAAAAGCATAGATATGGAATTCAAGGGTTTACTCAGAAGATTCATATGAAGAAAAATGTAATAAGATTAAAACATCAAGAGTCTTACAAGGAACCCAAAGCAAAAAGGTGTTTAGCCAAGCATGGCTATGAAATCCATGCTAGAAAATAAAGATGAAACCTGGAACATAAGACCTAGGGAAGGCTCCCAAAGCTCCAGAACTCCAGCTCTCTCTTCTAACTTATGTAAAAGTTGATAAAAATGACAAAAGGTACAAAAGAAATGACAAAAAGCCTATTTAAAGGCTAACAGGACGAGTCTGGGCGCTCAGGCGCCAATTCAGAGCGCCTGAGCGCCAATTGCACTTAAAAAACATGCTCTCTGGACCAATTGGCGCCTAGGCGCCCATCCCCCAGCGCCTAGGCGCTTGAGCTCGCTTGAAAAGGGCTTTTTGGCTTCTGAAACTCCTCTTTTCAATCCTCTTTATGTTCTTCATCAATTCCATGCTTCTTGGCCTTCTTTCTCCTTCAGTTTCTGCACTCCAAACCTAACCAACAAGACAAGGAAGATTCTAGAAGCTCCAAGAGCTCATTAGCACAAGAAGTCCTTCATAAAACACAACAAAACCATGCAAGTCCTAAACTTTACTCAAAATGCAAGAAAACTCCCTATAAAACTACTAAATTACCAAAGCCAAATAAAGACTAAAGAAAATACAAAAATGCATGAGAATGCATGAAACACTACATGAGACTCAACAAAAAGACTCAAAACACACAAAGAAATGACCCTAAAAACACTACTAAAACAGGGTCATCAATATTATAGACGCTTCATTGAGGGATTTGCCAAGATTGTTGGACCTTTGGCTCAACTGACGAGGAAGGATCAACCTTTTGCATGGACTGAGGCATGTGAATCAAGTTTTTAGACACTGAAGGAACGTTTGACGACGACACCTGTGCTTATTTTGCCACAACCGGAGGAACCTTATGAAGTTATTGTGATGCTTCGTATCAAGGCTTGGGATGTAATATCAGGATATTTGTGACTACTGGAGGATAGGAACTTATTGTCTGTTCCAGTGGGTTTTTCTAAATTTCCACCTTCGAGGTATTAGGCCTGATGAACCTAATATTGAGGGGGTGATATTCGGAATCACAGCTGGTCATGGACTTTGATAGAAGGATGTGTAAGATGTATTTGAGTTGACCGAGGATTAGTCGGATTTGGGAGGAAAGTTCATGTTAAGTAATTGATTTTCTTTGGGAAGGAGTTGTCGTTTTAAGAAATGAATATTCATTTAAGAAGTGTTGGAGAGTTAAAGGATATTAGAGGTTCAAATTTAGTGAAGGTTTAGATTTTAAGCCAATCGGTTTGATCACGAACACGTGAGACATGAAGTCTTGTCAGGTTCTGATCGAGAGGCTAGGTGTTGGATTGATTGGAGGATGATCAAGTTATAGAAAGAAAAGTGTTAGTATTAAGATGAGTACTTGAGGTTTTTATATTTGGACAAGTTTCGTAGAGTTTAAGTGTGAATGGAACTTTGCTATGGATTTCGGTGATGCATGCGGGAGTTAGCAAGTGAATTTTGCTAAGTTAAATGAGAATCCTAGGGTTAAGATTGACTTCGGGAGTTGAAAATCATGTACGAATAAGAGATTTAGTGGTGTTGGCAGGTTACCATAGTAGTTAAATCTCAGAAGGTTGAAGGATCGGATGATAAAATGACTAGTTAAGACCCTTGAGGTATAGTTATGATTTGATCTTCTAGAGGATAAGTCTCGATTTGTGCGAAGTGTTTGGGATTTCAGTAAGTGTAAATAGGTTTGAGTGAGGGAAGTTTTGAGGAAGAAGACGATAATAATGGATTGTTAGATATTGAGAGGAGGATTATCTTATAAGTTGTTGATAAATTGATGTTGAAGGGGATAAGATTAGTAAAGGACAAGAAATAAGGACATAAGTCGAGTTTTAATTCGAATAGTGACTAAGTAGGAGTTTGATTTCTTGGTGTGTATAAAGATAGTTACGAAGTTGGAGGTGTTTTAATGGACTAGCAGTTTCCAAGGGGATGATTCATCTAGGAGTTATCGAACGGACAAGTGGAGTTTTGGGCTGTAGATGAAGATCACGAGGACAAGTTGAGTATTTACTTTGAAATGACAGAGAGGCACCAAGTTTAAAAAGAATTTCGGACGACCGAAAGTAAAGAAGCAAGTGGCTAAGATTGTGCGACTGCACGGAGTGCCAACCGGTATCATTTCAAGCAGAGATCTGACGCAAGTGATCGAGCCAGACTACATGAAGTTGAATGATGGTCTGTCTTTGGAGACGCTGACAGTTAGCAGTGGGGATAGAAGAGTGAAACAGGTAAGGGGAAAGCAGATTGCTTAAGTAACGGTTATGAGGAACAATGACACGGGCAATACTACATGGGAATTGGAAGACAAGATCAAGGAACTGTATCCCGGACTTTTCGCATAACTCTGAGTTTCGAGGACGAAACTTTCTTTTGGAGGGGAGTATTGTAAGACCTGGATTTTCAGAACAAGTTAATTTCCGACTCACGCGTAGAACCAGTGTAAGCGTGACAGGAGTTTGATGTTTGAGAAAGATTAATGAAGAAGAAAGTTCAGGAATTGCTTGAGGAATGTTGCGTAGTCGTTGTAGGAATTAGTGCGATTCGTCTACACACCTACCTTATGGCGAGAGTGCCCAGAATAAGCTAATTTCGCTTTTAGAGCAACGTATTAGGTGAGATTTCGAATCCTTGGAAAATTTAAAGGTTCTCTTTATTTTTCCTTCGACCAGCGTTTCATTTCGGAACCCTGGACTGTACGCACGATAGTATTTACTTTTCGGAAGTCCGACGACGCTTAATTCTTTGCTTCGAAACCCTAGATTCAAGCGTTGGATGAAGACTTTTTCTATTCGGGACTTCTAACGAAGTTTCCGTCCGCGTTGCCAGATTTGTTTCGACGTTTCCAATCTTTCGTCAGAAGGAAGTTTTGTTATCTGACCATCACAGCAAAATGTAGTTTTTCAGGACAGATTAACTTACACCGCTTTTGGGATTTTAGATATCGTTTTTCCCAAATGTCAGAGATATGTTTTGAGTTCTGGAATTCAGACGCCAGAATCTCTCTTAGAATTCATTGGTGAACGTGCTGCAAAAATCGGAATCGCGAAATTTTCATTTTTCCCGCGATTTCACCTGCCTATAAATAGTCGAAAAATCAAAATATCTCCCATTTTCTTCCCAAGGAGGCCGCGGATTGAGGAGAGGAGAGGGAGAGGAGATTTTCGCCGAAACTCGAACGATCTTCGCGCAGTTCGTTCCTACTTCAAGGTATCGAGGTAACTAGCTTGATTCTTACCTCTGATCATCGTTTCTACTGCTTTTCTGTAGTCGTTTCTGTGCTCTAAGTTTTGAGCTTTTTGTAAAACTGTCAGTTTTTCCTGATTTCTCTGTTGGGTTATCTTCCCTACGTGCCCAAGAGCCTAAAACCTCCGTCAGTATTTGCCGATTGTGATCGAGTTGTCCAGGATCTGAAAAACTGATTCAAAACTCTTTTGTCGCACATTTCGAAACTTTATTGTCGAAAAGTCGTAACCTGACTTCGTGCCTTTAGGATTTGTTGTCACGGATGTTGTAACACCCCGATTTCCAGGTGTCACTTTAGTAACCAAAAATAATCTCTACGCGGAAAACAGGTAATTTTTTTCGTTTTCTTTCCTTTAAATCAAAACGATAAGGAAGTAAAGACAAAACCCAACTACTCAACTAACCGATATACAACAAATATAAACATGTACAGCCTCAGCTGCACTTCCACGTCCCACACACTCACAGTGACTCCAAAGCAGTGTGCCCGTAGGCAAATATATACAGACCCAGAAGTGTAAGAGAGAAAATTATGATTACAAACCACTAGGAGAAAGTCGGCCTCAATATGGCCTAAGCAAAGACCCCTATGGTCCAACTGACTCACTGTGATCCCTCAGTAAGAGAACCACACGAAAAGTCATGCGTCGGAAACCTACCCGATCCCAAAAGCAAAACGAATCAAAGCTATTACAGTAACAACCAACTCCAAAAGACTCTAACCACCCATACCCCACACTACTATCATCGACCCTCCCTCGATCAGGCATGAAGTCCGGGTCCTCGTCGAAAGCTTCAGTAATAATCGTTCCGCTCCGGGTCTTTCCCGCACAACGAATCATCATGAACCGGCTGACAGACGCCTGGCAGCAGGCCGACTGCCCAAACACAAACATACAAACAAAGCCAAGGCGCTAGGGTCAACTTACAGAATACAATAGATATACAATCAACTTGTGATAAAGGGGATATATACATATGTTGTATATATATACATATAAGTTATGTATTGCCTACTCTAAGGTATATACATAGCATGTTCTCGAATCTCCTACCCAGTTCAATCATTAATACCTAACGATGTTCATCAACATCAAATCATCATAATCTCAACATATGAAGTTAGGTGATAAGGTTAGTCAAACAATGTATCGTCCTCCCAACACACACGTATCCAACTAAACCAATGTTCCCTGTCGTTGCCCTAGGGTAAACGACGATGAAATCTCACGCTTCCATGAAGTCTCACGCTTCAATGGGGTCTTACGCTTTCACGAAGTCTCACGCTTCAGTGAAATCTCACACATTCACGAAGTCTCACGCTTCAGTGAAGTTTCGCGCCTTCACGAAGTCTCACGCTTCAGTGAAGTTGCACGCCTCCGCAAAGTCTCCCGCTTCAGCGAAGGTTCCCGTCTCCACGAGGTCTCCCGCCTCAGTGAAGTTTCTGCTTTCACGAAGTCTCACGCCTCAGTGAAGCTTACTCACTTTCACGAAGTCTCACGCTTCAATGAAGTTCCATGCTTTCACGAAGTCTCACGCCTCAGTGAAGCTTCCCGTTCTTCACTATGGATGGACCATTCCCGTTATCCATCCTGGATGAACCATTCCCGTTATTCATCCTTGGTGAACCATTCCCGTTATTCACCCGATTGATGCAATATGGTTAGCCAAACAACGAATCGCCCTTACCACGAAAGTGTGTAGCTCACAACCCAATCTCAACAAACCCATGAGTTAGTGTCGGTCAATACAACACAACTCGGAGTAAGTGTCGGTCAATACAACACAACTCCACCCACAGAATACACAAGGGTCTAGTGTCGGTCAATACAACACCGCCCAAACAACAAGAGCACTAGGTGTCGGTCAATACAACACGGCTCCACAACACTCCCCAAGAGTACTAAAGTACTCGGTGACTTCAATCATCACCATAGCTCACCTTAGTGGCTTTCCCCAATTCCGATAACTCTCCAAACCCACAACAAAGGTCGACTTTTCCCCGTCTTTCGTAAATGTTTTCCCCTTTAGTTCTCCTATAACTATTCATTTAGTAAAAACGTTTCGAATTGAATTAGTCAGGTTATGAGTTTATTTCTCAAAGTCTAAGTCTCCCAAAGCCTCTAGTTTACAAAATTCTATTCATTCTAGGATTTCCGAAAACCAACCACCCAAAAGAAGTTTCCCGGGGAAAGTCTAAGTAAACCAACGAATCCCAACAAATGGCTAAGTCCCAAACCCCTCGTTTGAACTTGCCTAGGGTTGTTCATCCAACCCGAAACATCAAAGATCACCAGATCAATGAATCTCCACTCCGAAGTCGCGTCAAAACGCACAATCCAACAAAGCACAACAACACAACATCAGTTCATCAACATAATCAACATCAAAGTAAAGCATAAGTCGAATGGATCGACGCCTATCATGCGTTCATAGCTAATATATATGTAAGTTGCCCTAACCTCGAGCTGTTCCAGCTTCGCAAACAAAGTTCTCCTCAAACAATTGCTCTGAGTCTTCCAAAGTTCCCTCAACTGAACCTCGGAGAAAAACAAAGCAGAACCCAAACAAAATCGATTAGTTCGATCGCAAAACAATACATAAACGATAGACAAAGCACTAAAGCTTCAGAATAGGACAATCAGGTACGAAAAGACAAGTTTTCGAAAACGAAACTCCCTCCCCAACACTACAAGGTCACGGCCACAAAGGAAAAAGGGCTTCGGCTCTTTTTCTTCGATCAAATCAGTTTACAAGGTAGTTTTAGGGTAAAACTAAGGCAAAGAAACTGTCAGAACAATTTTCGGACAATCGGGCCGAAATACGACTATCCAGGGGCATTTTGGTCCAAAATAAAGGCTTAAAACTTCAAAGTTATCAGTTCTGAAAACAGATTTGACAGCAACGATTCTCATGACATCCGTGACAACAAATCCTAAAGGCACGAAGTCAGATTAAGTCTTTACGACAATAAAGTTTCGAAATGTGAGACAAAAAGGGTTTTGAGTCAATTTTTCAGATCCTGGGCAACTGAATCGCAATCAGAGTTTACTGACAGAGGTTTTAGACTCAGGGGAACATAAGGAACATAACCCAAGCGAGAAATCAGAGAAATCGGACAATTTTAGAAAAAGCTCAAAACTTAGAGCACAGAAACGACTTCAGAAACGCAACAGAAACAACAATCAGAGGTAGGAATCGTGTTAGTTACCTTGATACCTAGAAGTAGGGACGAACTACACGAAGATTGGTCAAGGTTTCGCGAAAATCTCTTCTCCCCCCAAGCTCTCCACAATTCTCGGCCAAAATGGGTGAAATGGAGAAGATATTTGCTTTTTCGCCTATTTATAGGCGGGTGAAATCGCGGGAAAATGAAAATTTCGCGATTCCAATTTTTGCAGCACGTTCACCAAGGAATTCTAAGAGAGATTCTGGCGTCAGAAATCCAGAACTCAAAACAAATATCTATGATATGGGAAAAACGATATCGAAAATCTCAAAAGCGGTGTAAGTTAAATATGTCCCGAAAAACTACTTTTTGCTGTGATCGCCGGACGACAAAACTTCCTTCTGAAGAAAGATTGGAAACGTCGAAACAAGTCTGACAACACGGACGGAATCTTCGTTAGAAGTCTCGAATAGAAAAAGTCTTCATCCATTGCTCGAAAATAGGGTTTCGAAGCAAAGAAATTAGCGTCGGCGGACATCCGAAAAGTGAAACCTATCGTGCGTACAGTCCAGAGTTCCGAAATGAAACGCTGGTCGATGGAAAAATAAAGAGAAACTTTAAATTTTCCGAGAGTTCGAAATCTCACTCAAAACGTTGCTTTAAGAGCGAAATAGCCTATTCTGGACACGCTCGCCATAAGGCAGGTGTGCAGACAACTCGCACTAATTCCTACAGCGACTACGCAACATACCTCAAGCAATTCCTGAACTTTCTTCTTCATTGATCTTTCTCAAACAACAAACTCCTGTCACGTTTACACTGATTCTACGCGTGAGTCGGAACTTAACTGGTTCTGCAAATCCAGGTCTTACAATACTCCCCTCCAAAAAGAAAGTTTCGTCCTCGAAACTCAGAGTTCTGCGAAAAGTCCGGAATACAGTTCCTTGATCTCGTCCTCCAATTCCCATGTAGTATTGCCCGGGTCATTGTTCCTCATAACCTTTACTTAAGCAATCTGTTTTGCCCTTGATTGTTCCACGCTTCTATTCCCACTGCTAACTGTCGGCGCCTCAAAAGACAAACCATCATTCAACTTCATGTCGTCTGGCTCGATCATTTGCGTCGGATCTCTGCTTGAAATGATACCGGTTGGCACTCCGTGCAGTCGCACAACCTTAGCCACTTACTTCTTTACTTTCGGTCGTCCGAAATTCTTCTTAAACTCGGTGCCTCTCTGTCATTTCAAAGTAAATACTCAACTTGTCCTCGTGATCTTCATCTACAGTCCAAAACTCCACTTGTCCGTTCGATAACTCTTAGACGAAACATCCCCTTGGAAACCGCTAGTCCATTAACATACCTCCAACTTCGTAACTATCTTTACAAACACCCAGAAATCAAACTTCTACTTAATCACTACTTGAATTAAACCTCGACCTATGTCCTTATTTCTTGTCCTTCAATAATCTTATCCCCTTCAACATCAATCTATCAACCACTTATAAGATAATCCTCCTCTTAATATCTAACAATCCATTATTATCGTCTTCTTCCTCAAAACTTCCCTCACTCAAACCTATTTACACTTACTGAAATTCCTAACACTTCGCACAAATCGAGACATATCCTCTAGAAGATTAAATCATAACTATATCTCAAGAGACTTAACTAGCCATTTTATCATCCGATCCTTCAACATTCCGAGATTTAACTATTATCGTAACCGCTAACACCACTAAATCTCTTATGTGTACATGAATCTCAGCTCACTAGGTCAACCTTAGCCCTAGGATTCTCATTCAGCTTTAGTAAAATTCACTCGTTACCCGTAATATGCACCATCAAAATCCATAACAAAGTTTCATTCCCTCTTAGACTCTGAGGAACTTGTCCAAACATAACAACTTCAAGTATTCATCTTAATACTAACACTTTCCTTTTTGTCACTCCATCACCATCTCGTCACTCAACTTCTTAATCTCTCAATCAAATTCTGACAAACTTCGAGTCCTACACACCTTAGACAGACATTCATAGATTTAAAACCTAAACCTTCACCAAGTTTGGTCCTCTAATGACCTTTAATCCTTCAATACTTCTTAAATGGATATCCGTTTCTTAAAAACTATAACTCCTTCACTTACCCAAGCGACCTGATAAATGTCGTCATGCTTCCACACTCACCACTTGATCCTGCTATCCATAATCATAACTTATTATGCTAACATCATTCAAATTTTATCACATGGTCATTATGTCCGCAACCTCCTAATCAACATCAATCGATCACCAACTTATGACCAACCTTAACACCCTACACAACCCAGAATTCCTTTACTTCAAGATCACTCTTATATTATACCTCAATGGTCTTAACCCGAAACTCATCTCCAGGTCTTCATTCTTCTAAGATTCAACTCCTATTGTCACACCTACAACCATAAGATCTCCTACTCGTACGCGATTCTCGGCTCTCAAGATTCAATCTTAACCCTAAGATTTCAATCCAACTTAGTATATCTCACTTAGTAATCTCAGCATATTTCTTTGGAATCCATATCAACAACCTCAAGTATTCAACTTATGCTAAAACTTTCTTTCTCCAACTTAATCATTAATTCAACACTTTTCAAGCGAAAATTCATCTCTTAAGACTATAATGTCTCCACATATTAATCAAACGCTTAGCAAAACTTATTCCTCGAACTCGACTATAACAATCTAGTTCAGAGCTAATTCTTCTCAATCTCGCTACCATCAAGGTATCATCTAAAACATGATTAAATCCAACTTATTTAGTCTCTAACAACTCCCCTCAGCAATCACATAACCTATGACTTCATAACTTCCGAGAAACTACTTAATACTTTTCCAGCACTAAATCCCTTGACTTGGTCTACCTCTACTTGGAGTAATCACACGAACTAACCAACCAATGTCTATACGACACTCATCGACTTCCACAGCTTAATCTTTTACAATCAAATGCTTAACACGAACTTTCCTCCCAAATCCGACTAATCCTCATTCAATTCAAATTCATCTTACCCGTCCTTCTATCAAAGTCCATAACCAGCTGTGATTCCGAATATCACCCCCTCAATATTAGGTTGATCAGGCCTAATACATCGAAGGTGGAAATTTAGAAAAACCCACTGGAACAGTCAATGAGTTCCTATCCTCCAGTAGTCACAAATATCCTGATACTAAATCCTTTAATGATCCCGCTACGGAACTACACACCCTCAAAATGACACGTATACTACCCATACAGAATCTCCCTAAGATTCGTTCTTCAGCTACTAGCTTCCTCATAATCGCATCGGTGGAAGGCTACTTTCTAGACTTAGTGTGCTATTCCCAACCTCGTGTAACTTCTATAGTTAAATCACGAGCAACCTCGAATAAGGTCCTACATCGTTCCCACGTTCTTCCTCGTTCAACTCCTCAGCTCTTGCCCTCCTTGGCATGAATCCTTTCCTCTGGAGCAAGTTGTTTTCCTTTCCCAACATTCCCTGATGATTCGCCCTTGAGTGCCTTACAATCTCTGAAGAAATGTCCCGGTTGGTTGCAATTAAAGCATAGTTTTCCCTTGATCTTGCACTTACTAGCATAGTGCCCTACTTCCCTGCACCTGTAACACGTCACTGCTCTTCCCGAAGTCTTGTTTCATGTTCCTTCGGTAGCATCATTCCCTTTCATCTTACTATCAGACGTTTCCTCCTGGGGTGTCTTGCAGTTCACAGCTAGATGCCCCTCTCGGTTACACTTGAAGCATCTCCATCCAGTCACTGAGCACTTGTTAGCAAAATGCCCAAACTTTCCACAACGAGTACATGTCACACCTTTGTCACCAACTGGCTTCCCTCCAGTATCAGCAGTCGTTGTTTGTAGACTCTTGAGATAAGATCTCTTCCCTTGAAACGCTGATACGGTCCCCACTGATGGTAGCTCTCCCTTCTGTTGTAGCCTTGAGATCCTGACCTTATTGGTCCCCCAGCTCCTGTTCGGTTCATTCCTCTTTGTTGATACATCGCCATCGCCATCAGTCGTTCATGATGCTCACGTGTAGCTTCCGCCATCCGGTTAAGGTCCACCATCCTATATCTCATCAAACGTCCGATTAGTACTAGCCATACGGTAGCACTAGACAAACCACTCAATCCGATTAAGTAGTAACGCAAACAATTAGAGCGAAAATCGCTCTGCAGACAATCAATTTTCACTCTTTGCAGAGTCACACAACCTAGCACAGAAGACCTATTCCCCAAAGGCTCCCAAAAGACTCGACTAAGCTCTGATACCACAATGTAACACCCCGATTTCCAGGTGTCACTTTAGTAACCAAAAATAATCTCTACGCGGAAAACAGGTAATTTTTTTCGTTTTCTTTCCTTTAAATCAAAACGATAAGGAAGTAAAGACAAAACCCAACTACTCAACTAACCGATATACAACAAATATAAACATGTACAGCCTCAGCTGCACTTCCACGTCCCACACACTCACAGTGACTCCAAAGCAGTGTGCCCGTAGGCAAATATATACAGACCCAGAAGTGTAAGTGAGAAAATTATGATTACAAACCACTAGGAGAAAGTCGGCCTCAATATGGCCTAAGCAAAGACCCCTATGGTCCAACTGACTCACTGTGATCCCTCAGTAAGAGAACCACACGAAAAGTCATGCGTCGGAAACCTACCCGATCCCAAAAGCAAAACGAATCAGAGCTATTACAGTAACAACCAACTCCAAAAGACTCTAACCACCCATACCCCACACTACTATCATCGACCCTCCCTCGATCAGGCATGAAGTCCGGGTCCTCGACGAAAGCTTCAGTAATAATCGTTCCGCTCCGGGTCTTTCCCGCACAACGAATCATCATGAACCGGCTGACAGACGCCTGGCAGCAGGCCGACCGCCCAAACACAAACATACAAACAAAGCCAAGGCGCTAGGGTCAACTTACAGAATACAATAGATATACAATCAACTTGTGATAAAGGGGATATATACATATGTTGTATATATATACATATAAGTTATGTATTGCCTACTCTAAGGTATATACATAGCATGTTCTCGAATCTCCTACCCAGTTCAATCATTAATACCTAACGATGTTCATCAACATCAAATCATCATAATCTCAACATATGAAGTTAGGTGATAAGGTTAGTCAAACAATGTATCGTCCTCCCAACACACACGTATCCAACTAAACCAATGTTCCCTGTCGTTGCCCTAGGGTAAACGACGATGAAGTCTCACGCTTCCATGAAGTCTCACGCTTCAATGGGGTCTTACGCTTTCACGAAGTCTCACGCTTCAGTGAAATCTCACACATTCACGAAGTCTCACGCTTCAGTGAAGTTTCGCGCCTTCACGAAGTCTCACGCTTCAGTGAAGTTGCACGCCTCCGCAAAGTCTCCCGCTTCAGCGAAGGTTCCCGTCTCCACGAGGTCTCCCGCCTCAGTGAAGTTTCTGCTTTCACGAAGTCTCACGCCTCAGTGAAGCTTACTCACTTTCACGAAGTCTCACGCTTCAGTGAAGTTCCATGCTTTCACGAAGTCTCACGCCTCAGTGAAGCTTCCCGTTCTTCACTATGGATGGACCATTCCCGTTATCCATCCTGGATGAACCATTCCCGTTATTCATCCTTGGTGAACCATTCCCGTTATTCACCCGATTGATGCAATATGGTTAGCCAAACAACGAATCGCCCTTACCACGAAAGTGTGTAGCTCACAACCCAATCTCAACAAACCCATGAGTTAGTGTCGGTCAATACAACACAACTCGGAGTAAGTGTCGGTCAATACAACACAACTCCACCCACAGAATACACAAGGGTCTAGTGTCGGTCAATACAACACCGCCCAAACAACAAGAGCACTAGGTGTCGGTCAATACAACACGGCTCCACAACACTCCCCAAGAGTACTAAAGTACTCGGTGACTTCAATCATCACCATAGCTCACCTTAGTGGCTTTCCCCAATTCCGATAACTCTCCAAACCCACAACAAAGGTCGACTTTTCCCCGTCTTTCGTAAATGTTTTCCCCTTTAGTTCTCCTATAACTATTCATTTAGTAAAAACGTTTCGAATTGAATTAGTCAGGTTATGAGTTTATTTCTCAAAGTCTAAGTCTCCCAAAGTCTCTAGTTTACAAAATTCTATTCATTCTAGGATTTCCGAAAACCAACCACCCAAAAGAAGTTTCCCGGGGAAAGTCTAAGTAAACCAACGAATCCCAACAAATGGCTAAGTCCCAAACCCCTCGTTTGAACTTGCCTAGGGTTGTTCATCCAACCCGAAACATCAAAGATCACCAGATCAATGAATCTCCACTCCGAAGTCGCGTCAAAACGCACAATCCAACAAAGCACAACATCACAACATCAGTTCATCAACATAATCAACATCAAAGTAAAGCATAAGTCGAATGGATCGATGCCTATCATGTGTTCATAGCTAATATATATGTAAGTTGCCCTAACCTCGAGCTGTTCCAGCTTCGCAAACAAAGTTCTCCTCAAACAATTGCTCTGAGTCTTCCAAAGTTCCCTCAACTGAACCTCGGAGAAAAACAAAGCAGAACCCAAACAAAATCGATTAGTTCGATCGCAAAACAATACATAAACGATAGACAAAGCACTAAAGCTTCAGAATAGGACAATCAGGTACGAAAAGACAAGTTTTCGAAAACGAAACTCCCTCCCCAACACTACAAGGTCACGGCCACAAAGGAAAAAGGGCTTCGGCTCTTTTTCTTCGATCAAATCAGTTTACAAGGTAGTTTTAGGGTAAAACTAAGGCAAAGAAACTGTCAGAACAATTTTCGGACAATCGGGCCGAAATACGACTATCCAGGGGCATTTTGGTCCAAAATAAAGGCTTAAAACTTCAAAGTTATCAGTTCTGAAAACAGATTTGACAGCAACGATTCTCATGACATCCGTGACAACAAATCCTAAAGGCACGAAGTCAGATTAAGTCTTTACGACAATAAAGTTTCGAAATGTGAGACAAAAAGGGTTTTGAGTCAATTTTTCAGATCCTGGGCAACTGAATCGCAATCAGAGTTTACTGACAGAGGTTTTAGACTCAGGGGAACATAAGGAACATAACCCAAGCGAGAAATCAGAGAAATCGGACAATTTTAGAAAAAGCTCAAAACTTAGAGCACAGAAACGACTTCAGAAACGCAACAGAAACAACAATCAGAGGTAGGAATCGTGTTAGTTACCTTGATACCTAGAAGTAGGGACGAACTACACGAAGATTGGTCAAGGTTTCGCGAAAATCTCTTCTCCCCCCAAGCTCTCCACAATTCTCGGCCAAAATGGGTGAAATGGAGAAGATATTTGCTTTTTCGCCTATTTATAGGCGGGTGAAATCGCGGGAAAATGAAAATTTCGCGATTCCAATTTTTGCAGCACGTTCACCAAGGAATTCTAAGAGAGATTCTGGCGTCAGAAATCCATAACTCAAAACAAATATCTATGATATGGGAAAAACGATATCGAAAATCTCAAAAGCGGTGTAAGTTAAATCTGTCCCGAAAAACTACTTTTTGCTGTGATCGCCGGACGACAAAACTTCCTTCTGAAGAAAGATTGGAAACGTCGAAACAAGTCTGACCTTCGCGGACGGAATCTTCGTTAGAAGTCCCGAATAGAAAAAGTCTTCATCCATTGCTCGAAAATAGGGTTTCGAAGCAAAGAAATTAGCGTCGGCGGACATCCGAAAAGTGAAACCTATCGTGCGTACAGTCCAGAGTTCCGAAATGAAACGCTGGTCGATGGAAAAATAAAGAGAAACTTTAAATTTTCCGAGAGTTCGAAATCTCACTCAAAACGTTGCTTTAAGAGCGAAATAGCCTATTCTGGACACGCTCGCCATAAGGCAGGTGTGCAGACAACTCGCACTAATTCCTACAGCGACTACGCAACATACCTCAAGCAATTCCTGAACTTTCTTCTTCATTGATCTTTCTCAAACAACAAACTCCTGTCACGTTTACACTGATTCTACGCGTGAGTCGGAACTTAACTGGTTCTGCAAATCCAGGTCTTACAGATGTCGTTAGGATCATTGCTGTCAAATTTGTTTTCCGAACTGATAACTTTGAGGTTTTGAGCTTTTATTTTGGACCAAAACGCCCCTGAACAGCCGTATTTTGATCCGATCGCCCGCAAATTTTTCCGACAGTTTCTTTGCCTTAGTTTTACCCTAAAACTACCTTGTAAACAGATTTGATCGAAGAAAAAGAGCCGGAGCCCTTTTTCCTTTTTGGCCGAGAGCTTGTAGTGTTGGGGGGGGGGAGTTTTCGTTTTCGAAAACTTGTCTTTTCGATTGTTATATTCTGGAGCTTTAATGCTTTGTCTATCGTTTATGAGTTGTATGGCGATCGAACTAATCGATTTTGTTTGGATTCTGCTTTGTTTTTCTCCGAGGTTCAGTTGAAGGAACTTTGGGTTCTTTAGAGCATTTGAGTGAAGGAACCTTTGATCACGAGACAGGAACAACTCGAGGTTAGGGAAACTTACTATTAGCTATGATTGCATGATAGGCGTCGATGAATTTTTCTTATGCTTTACTTTGATGTTGATTATGTTGATGAACTGATGTTATGATGTTTTCTATAACTGATGATGTTGAGATGTTATTGAATCGTGCGTTTTTTACGCGACTTCGAAGTGGGGATTCATTGAAATGGTGTTGTTTGATATTTCGGGTTGGATGAACAACCCTAGGCAAGTCCAAACTCAAGGCTTTGAGACTTAGCCATTTGTTGTATACTTAGACTTTCCCCGGGAATTGCTTTTGGTGGGGTTTTTGGAAAAACTTAGAATGAAACAGATTTTGAAAACTAGAGACTTTGGGAAACTTAGACTTCGAGAAATAAACTCATAACTTGACTAATCCAATTCGAAACGTTTTTACCAAACGAATAAATATAGGGAACCTAAAGGGGAAAATGATTGTGAAAGACGGGGAAAAGTCGACTTTTGTTGTGGGTTTTGGAATTGGGGAAAGCCACTGAGGTGAGCTACGGTGATGATTGAAAGTCACCGAGTACTCTAGTACTCTTGTTATTGGAGTTGTGTTGTATTGACCGACACTAACTCTGGGTTTTGATTTTGGGTTTGGTTGTTGGAGTTGGGTTGTATTGACCGACACTAAACTCCCGAGTACTTTAGTACTCTTGTTGTTTGAGTTGTGTTGTATTGACCGACACTAACTCTTGGGGTTTGTTATTCGAGTTGTGTTGTATTGACCGACACTAACTCTTGGGTTCTCTTGTTGTTGGAATTGTGTTGTATTGACCGACACTAAACTCCGAGTTGTGTTATATTGACCGACACTAACTCTTGGGTTTGTTTTGAGATTGGGTTAGAGCTAAACACTTGTGTGGTGAGGACGATTCGATGTTTGGCTAACCATATTGCATCAATCGGGTGAATAACGGGAATGGTTCACCTGTGCATCTCATGGTGAATAACGGGAATGGTTCACCAATGCATTAATGATGAATAACGGGAATGGTTCATCATACGGTGAATAACGGGAATGGTTCACCAAGGATGAATAACGGGAATGGTTCATCCATAGTGAAGAACGGGAATGCTTCACTTGTGGCGAACGGGAACGCGTCACAGTCCGGATCATATTGATTGCATTTCACGCATACATTCATTCTGACTGGGATTGTGTGCTGTTTGATTTATTGAAGCATTGTTAGAGCCATAACATGCTAGGATTATCTATGTGTTTATATAACAACATATATATCTATACCCCATATCACATGTTGAGTGTATATCTACTTATTTCCGTGAGTTGACCCTAGCGCCTTGGCTTTGGTTTCATGTTTGTGTTTGGGCGGTCGGCCTGCTGCCAGATGCCGACGGTGGACTGGGTTTCGATGGTCTCTCCCTCGTGGGGGATCAGGGTTGAGTTGGAGGACCGTACTGACGAGCGTGGACGTCTGACGGAGGGAGTGCTACGACGCATGGAGCTGAGCTTCAACTTGCCGACTTCAGTTCGCTGTGGACTCGGTACCGGGAGGGTAGGTTTAGGCAGGCGTCATATCTTGTGTAGAGCTCTGATTCGTTTTGCTTTTGGGACAGGGTAGGTTCCCGACGCATGACTTTTGTGTGGTTTTCTTACTGAGAGATCACAGTGAGTCAGTCGGACCGTAGGGGTCTTTGCTTAGGCCATTTTGAGGCCGACTTTCTCCTAGTGGGTTGTAATTATAAACTTTCTTACTCAAACTTCTGGGTCTGTATATATTTGCCTACGGGCACACTACTTTGGAGTCACTGCGAGTGCGCGTGACGGGAGAGTGCAGCTGAGGCTGTGCATGTGTATATATTTGTATATTGGTTAGTTAGTGTTGGGTTATGTCTTTATTTTCTATCGCTTCATTTAAAAGGAATCAAACGAAAAAAAATAAATTACATATTTTCCGCGTAAAGTTTATTTTTGGTTACTAAAGTGACACCCGGAAATCGGGGTGTTACACAAGGCCTCTTCCAACGCTCACATCACATCGCCTCGCATCCTCTGCTCTAGCCAATCCCCTAGCTGAACTATCAGTCGCACGGTCGATGTCTCGAGCCTTGCCGTCGTCCACATCACACGCATGCTTGTTGTCTAGGCGTTAAGCGCCCCAAACAACAAACAGCAAACAAGCAAGGGTCAACTTCTAACACACACATATCATAAGTAGGGTATACTATCCTATCAATAACAAGTTCTTCACTAAACTAACATTCACAAATATGGGAACTATTGAAGGTATGAAAAACGATAGAAAGGGGGGTTTGAATAGCGTTTTACAACTAAAAACTCGACCCACTTAAGATTTTAAAAAAAATCTCTTCAACCACCAAGAATAAAAGTGCTGAGATAAGAGTTTAGGAAAGCACACAAATGATTTTATCCTAGTTCACTTGATAAATCCCTCAAGCTAATCCAGTCCACTCGTTAAGGTGATTTCTTCCTTCTTAGAATGAAGGCAATCCACTAATCAGAGTTTGTTACAACTGCACTTGCTACCTGCAAAGTGACTAACAATACACTGACTTAGCTATCACTAAGATTCACTCTCTTAGTCTTCTCTAGGATCCGATCAACCTTGATCTCCTAAAGGCAAATCAAACAATTGTTTGAAGGTTTTGGGTTTACAAAGAAATGCTTCTTCAAAAGCTAATAGTAAACACACTTAGTTCTATTTGAAGAAAGATTGCTAAGAAGATATTTGAATATTGCTTGCGCGTGAACAAGTTTCTTAGGCGGCATCTTTCAATCTTTAGTCTCTTTATATACTCCAAGGATTAGGGTTTGAACGTTGCATCAAGGTGCAACCGTTGGAGGGCAGATCTGGGATTTCCAGGTTCTGCTGTGGCTGGATCAGTTAGGTAAGGTCGTCAGGAATGGTACAATTGCTTTTGTACATTGGATAGCGACATGACCTTTATCCTTGTTAACTTCTGATCAGAGTGATGCTTCATCTTGGAACTTGTGAAGCTTGATGATCGGAGTCAGAGGGAAGCTTGGATCCTCTGACCTTTGTACCTTCTGCTTCTGGACTCAGAGGAGAAGTACTTGGTCTTCAGAGCCAGCTTACTCTTGGACTTCAGAATCTTCACTACTTAGCTTCTGATCCTTTAGAGCGTCTGATCCTTCAGAGCGTCTGATCCTTCAGAGCTTCTGATCCTTCAGAGCTTCTAGTGAACTGAGTCCATATCAGAGCTTTATGATCTTCAGATCTTCTGAAGCTTGATCTACTGTTCAGATTTGAACATAGTACGTGCGAAAGCGTTGCAGAGGTTACTCTTCTGAATCATGTGAGATAGGACCAAAGTCTTGGCCTGTCATTTGAACACTCAGAAAACAACGTTAGAGTAGCATAATTGTTCATACTTAATAGTTAACTTGTAATCATCAAAACATAGAGTTGTACTACTAGATCAAAACTTGATCTTACAATCTCCCCCTTTTTGATGATGACGATACCAAGTATTTTGATGAACAATTCTTAAACAATAAACTGAATTCACTCTTAGTTTAGAGAATAGAGATAAACTTATCCTGAGGTGAATGGTTTAAGTTGCTCATTATGAATCCAAGTCACAGCTTGATTCTGAGCTCACCTCCCCCTTAATCTAAGACTTAATGAACATATTAGTAATATCTAGATTCTGAGCTAAATAATAAAAGAGGTCAGTGTAAGAATGTATGACATAGATAAAGTGTGTTGTTCCTTTGTTGTCATACATTTTGTTAAAAACAACCTGATGTCCTAGCCGATGTTGTGACATCTGCTTTTGTGAAGGCCAGGACATTTGTCCTTACGGGCGTGCAATGTGGGTCCCTTTGTTATTAGTTTAGAGGATGTGATTTGTTATTACTTGAGATTCAAGCAACTTATTAAAGGGAGATATACGCGGGTTGTTTATTGTTGGAACAAAGCAATGATTGGAGATTTGTTTCTATTCTTAAGTCGTTAATCACTCATATCATATCTTGGAAGATTCTGTGCTGATATGAGTCGGATTAAATTTGTTCTTCAGCCCAAGAAACCCTAGTGCCACCTCTGCTGAAGTATAAAAGGACAAAGAACTGAAGCTTGAAGAGACGGAGAATTATATTGAAGATTGAGTGTTTTTGAGAGTGTAAGTTGTTCTTTGTCGTTGTTTATTGTGAACAAGTCTTGCTCATTGATTCTATAAAGTAAGACCTTGTTCTGTGTTGCGTTTGAGTGTCGAACAAACTTTGAGTTATTGTTGCTACCAATCACTGAGGCCGTAATTGAGGAAAAGAGAGAGGGGCTCTCATACTTAGGCTGTGGTTCTAAGTAGAAGACCACTGGGTAGATTAGGTTAAGAACAATGAACTTGATGTGTTCATGTGTGTCTGTAACACCTAGATCTTGAGATAGTGGAATTCCTTTTCTTTGGGCGAAAGCTAACCAGACGTAGGTGAAGTTTCACCGAACTGGGTTAACAACTTGCTGTGTCTTGTTCTTTTTTTTATTTGTACCTGTGTTTGTGCGTTTTCAGTCATATTGTTCTAATCGATTGTCCCAGCATCGTGCAGGACATCTGTTCTAAGGGATCTAGAATTACAATTGGCATCAGAGCAGGCACCCTTGTTCTGTTTGGGTGAGCTCCAGGGAGATACTTTCTTGATCTCATGGACAGTAAGGAGGGAGGATCGATTAACAGGCCACCAATCTTGGATGGCTCCAATTATGATTACTGGAAGGTTCGCATGACAACTTTTCTCAAGTTTATTGACAACAAAACTTGGAAGGCTGTGGTCAAAGGTTGGAAACATCCTGTCAAAGCTCAAGCTAAGGGAAGCACATCGATTCCTGAAGAAAAACCTGAGGATGAGTGGACAAGTGCTGAAGTAGAAGCTTCTCTGGCAAACTCAAAAGCAATGAATGCAATCTTTAATGCTATTGACAAAAACATGTTTAGATTGATTAATACTTGCACAGTGGCCAAAGATGCTTGGGAGATTTTGAAAACTGCTCATGAAGACACAACCAGGGTAAGGATGTCTAGACTCCAGATGCTTACCACTCGATTTGAGAACTTGGCAATGATAGAAGATAAGACAATTTCTGAATGTCACATGCGTGTTCGTGATCTGTCAAATGCTTCATTTGCTCTGGGAGAACCCATGTCAGATGAAAAGCTTGTGAGGAAAATCTTGAGGTCTGTAACCAGCAAGTTTGCAATGAAGGTCACTGCTATTGAAGAAGCTCAAGATATCAGCAGTTTGAAAGTGGATGAGCTGATTGGTTCGTTGCAGACGTATGAATTGAAAGTGGGTGAGAAACCTGAGAAGAAGACCAAAAGTATTTCCTTTGTATCCAACACAGCTGAAGGAGATGATGCTGACAGTGAAAGTGAGAATTTATCAGAAGCATTGGCTCTTCTTGCTAGAAAATTCAATAGAGCTCTAAGGAAGATAGACAGAAGAAATAAGCCTAATGTCCAGGACATTAAGTCAGACAACTCCAAATCCTTCAATTCCCAGCGAAAGGCCAAATAGGAACACAAATCAGGCGAAGGCAAGGGTGTTCAGTGTCATGAATGTGAGGGGTATGGTCAAATTAGATATGAGTGTGCAACCTATTTGAAGAAACAGAAGAAAGGCATGGTAGTTACATGGTCAGATGAGGATACTGAGGATGACGAAGAATTATCTGCCAACAAAGTGAATGCCTTTTCAGGAGCTGTTAATGACTCAGATTCCAGTGGGGACGAGATGACATATGAAGAGCTAGAGTAGACCTACAGGTTGTTGCACATCAAATGGAAAGAAAATTGCAAGAGGTTGAAGGAGCAAGGGGATGAGGTAGAACTACTCAATACTGAAAATGAAAACCTGAGGGAACCATTGATAAATTAGAGGATGATCTTGAGGAATGGAATACAAAACTGAAAGATGTTGAAACTGTAGAAAAGGCCAAACTTCTCCTAACAATTGCTGAGCTTCAAGAAAAGGTGTCCATTCTGACAGGAAAATTTGAAACTACATATAAATCAGTGCGTATGCTGAACAGTGGATCCAACATGCTAGAAGAGATCTTGGAAGAAACTAGCAAGCAAGGAAGAAGTGTGAAAGGCATTGGTTTCAGTTACAAGTATGAGAATAAGGGAAATCAGGAAACATCAAAGAAGTTTGTGAGTGCTAAAGAAAACTCTGAGTTCAAAAATCCAGTTAACTATCGGATGTCAAACCCGATGTCACAACATGCGCCTCAGCATACAAATACCCAGAAGTTTACTGCACCAACTCCTTGGAGATGTCTGTAAGACCCGGTTTTAGGGCATACTATTTTAATAATAATATAAATAATATTCTGTGAATTGCTTGTGCTATATGTGATATTAAGCCTTTTAAAAAGGTGATTAATTTTTAGAAGCAATATTAAGTCTTAGAAACGCCTAGACGTTGATGAGCGCGACGATACGAGCATTTTGACTATAATATTGCTAGGGTTCGGCGACGGCGACTTTTAGGTCAAAATCGACCCGACGACAGCGATGAGTTGGCGAATCGAGTCGACGAGGATGATTTCGTGGGCCACACCTTATGGGGAGGTTCTGGGCATGATTTTAAGAATATTCTAGGATAGAATATTCCTTGGTTTTATTTTTGAAGGTTTTATTTAAATAAAATGGGGCCTTATTTAAATAAAATGCATTTAAATAATTTTAACCTATGGTTTAATATCAAAATTAATTCTGAAAATATTTTTGAGGCATCATGGAGCTGGAGCACGAATTTTTGGAGCCAAAAATTATTGATGAGGATTTTTGATTTTAAAATTGAAGTTTTGATGCATTTAGGAGGGAAATGGTACATTTAATGCATTAATTATTTTGGGGTTTTTATTTAAATTATTATTTTAAAATTTTTTGGTGAAAATCTTAGCAAGGAGAGGGTGTGGTCGGCCAAGACTTGTGGAGGAAGGAAAAAGAAGACTTTTGCAAAAATTTCCTTTTCTAGCTAGGTTTTATGATGGAGAAAAATTAGGGATGTGATTCTTTGATTTTCTATTTAATGGGGGATTGATTTCTAAAGTTTTAAAACTTCCAAGGATCCCTCCAAATCTGATTTAAAACTCTTGTGACTCAGATTTTATTTCTTCAAATAATTAGTGATTTAAATGCTAATTTTTGTGGGGTTTAATTTAGGAAATAAACCTAAATTTGAGGGCTAAAAGTGGGGAGTTTTGGAAAGTTCTAGAAAACCTAGAATGGGCTGAAGGAGGGGCGGTTTTGGGCCTCACTTGGGGAGGAAGTAAAGCAATTAATGCCTTGCTCTCACCTCTCACTATAAATAGAGAGCTCCTCCTCCTCATTTTTCACACAAGCTCACTTGCTCTCCTCTCTCCCTAGCCGTGAGCTCTCTCTCTCTTGCCTTCTTTTATTTTTTTTTTATTGCTTTAGTTTCTAAGCCTTGAGCAAGGCCATTCTCAATATGCTCTGTGGTTGCAGCTTAAGCTGATCTGCCAAAAACCAGAAGAGAATGATCTTGATCGAGTTGCTTATGAATGTTTATGTTTTGGGGGTTTTTCTTAAGAAAATTCATGATGTTCTTAAAGTGTTCTTATGATCTTCAAACAATTATTTTAGAAAAGAGGTTTTGATCTTATGAAAGAGAAAGTTTTGATTTTTCGAGGTTTTAAGATAATTTTTTTGAAAAGACGGGGAAGGGATATAATATCGCTAAACGACTACTAATTCGTACCGTTACTCTGTCCACATGACTAGGAAGTTCGAAGTGAGCGTGATCCCGCCAAATCCAAAGTCCTAGGACGTGTTCTTGCTGTGACAAAGGTAAGGGCACTTCGGCCTCGGCCTAGATAAATTGTTTGTGATTGTGAATGTTAGCAAGCATGATGCTAGGACTATTGATGATGTATGTGCTAGATATGCTATATGATGATGATGCAATAAATGCTAGCTAGTGTTATTATGAACATGCCTATATGCCTAGGGTGTTAGCTATATTTATTGCTATGCATGCAAGTTATTATGCGATGATATGTTGTTCATAAGAGATGAACGTGATGGGCTTAGGGCCTAGTGGTTATGACTGACTTGCATGGCATGCATTGTGGACCAAGTGACCTGGATTGGGCTTGGTTGGCCACATCTAGTGACCTGGATTGGGCTAGTTGATGGTGACATTCAGGGGAGGCCCTGAATAATGACGAGCAAGATACGACGATGTTGGAGAGTTCCAACCCCCGATCTTCAAGCTGTTGGGCAGCGGTGCGTTGGAGAGGTCCATCCCCGATAGCGGAGTCGTGTTCGTCCAGCCTTTCCAAGAGGGATTGGCTTGAGGATATCCAAAGCGTCTGCATGCATACTTACTCCACATTGACTAACTATGACCTAGAGACATGATAGTTCCCTTTATGTGAAAATGTTAGCCTAGGGCTTACCTATAAATACTTGACAAACACAATACTTGACTTGAGTGGTTGCTTTCTAGAAGTTGACCCTTGCTTGTTTGTTTGCTTGTTGTTTGGGGCGCTTAACGCCTAGATGGATCGCCGGAGAATGGGCCTCACTCTGCATAGCATGGATGATGACACCGCCTGGGAGATAGACCACTCCCTGGACCGGTATGTGTATAAAGGCTTCATGTTTCTATCGACCTACAACCCGGACGGCACTCATCGGAAGGTGACAGGCTTCGAGGGTGAGATTCGGATGCCCTATCCTCCCGCACGGTTCGTACCACCTGACGACGAGGAGTCCACTATGGAGACAGACCCTTCGGAGGGTTCATCACCACCGGCCGTGTTCACACCGCCCCCACCTGGGCCTGATTCTTCGGATTACTCCCCGGCATCGCCTGTACCTGACCTGTAAGATCAAGTTTTGATCTAGTAGTACAACTCTATGTTTTGATGATTACAAGTTAACCTTTTGATATGAACAATTGTGGTACTCTAACGTGTTTTTCTGAGTGTGCTATTTACAGGCTCTGACCCTGACTCAATTTCACACAAATCAGAAGCACTGTGTATAAAGGGTAACCCAAGCAACGCTTTCGCATTCACCATGTTCAGTATGAACAGTGGAAAAGCTTCAGAAGATCTGAAGCTATACAAACTCTGATGAGGACTCAGTCGCTAGAAGCTCTGATGATCCAGAAGTTCTGACAACCAAGAAACACTGAAGGTTCAGATGTTCCGATGGTGTAGAAGACTCTGAAGATCCAGAAGCTGAATAGTGGAAACTCTGAAGTCCAGAAGCAAGAAACTCTGAAGGCCATGTTCTTCCCTCTGAGTTCAGAATCAGAAGATACAATGGTCAGAGGATCTGTGCTATCCCTCTGACTCTGATCAACCGGCTTCACAAGTTCCAATACGAAGCATTCCTCTGATCAGAAGTCTCCTAGGTTAAAAGGTCAAGTCGCTATCCAAGTACAAAAGCAAGTGTACCTTCCTGACGACCTACCTAACGTTCTCAGCCACAGCAGAAGCTGGATTTTCCAGAACTGCCCTCCAACGGTAGCATTTCCCATGCAACGCTCAACCCTAATCCTTGGAGTATATATAGAGGCTGAAGATTGAAAGAAGCGGCTAGAAGAAAAAAATATACAAGAAGCAATACACACGCGCAAGATATATTCTAAGCTTTCTTTCATCTTGTAATTTATTTTAGTTTACACTCAGCTTATTCAGAAGCAAACCCTTGTAAACACCAACCTCAAACAGTTGTTTGATTTTCCTTTAGGAGATCAAGGTTGATCGGATCCTAGAGAAGACTAAGAGAGTGAATCTTAGTGTGAGCTAAGTCAGTGTAATTGTTAGTCACTTGTAGGTTTCAAGTGCAGTTGTAACTCTTACCTGATTAGTGGATTGCCTTCATTCTAAGAAGGAAGAAATCACCTTAACGGGTGGACTGGAGTAGCTTGAGTGATTTATCAAGTGAACCAGGATAAAATCCTTGTGTGCTTTTCTATCTCTATCTTTTGCACTTAGTTCTCGAAAAGATTTGTTAAAATCTTTAAGGTGGTAGTTTTGTACTGAAAACGTTATTCAAACCCCCCCTTTCTACCGTTTTTCATACCTTCAATTGGTATCAGAGCGCAAGTTCTGATTACCACACCTAACAGTGTTCAGTGATCCGGGCCGGTGTGAAAAACAATGGCTGCCACCACCAGTGAAACTCAAAGAGATGGTTACAACGCAAAGCCTCCTATGTTCGATGGTCAAAGGTTCGAATATTGGAAAGATAGACTGGAAAGTTTCTTTCTGGGTTTCGATGCAGATCTCTGGGATATTATTGTGGATGGCTATGAGCGTCCAGTTGATGCAGATGGCAAAAAGATCCCAAGGTCAGAGATGTCTGTAGATCAAAAGAAGCTGTACTCACAACATCATAAAGCAAGAGCAATTCTTCTAAGTGCTATCTCCTATGAGGAGTACCAGAAGATTACAGATCGTGAGTTTGCTAAAGGCATTTTTGATTCTCTGAAGATGTCTCATGAAGGAAACAAGAAAGTCAAAGAATCAAAGGCATTGTCTTTGATCCAAAAGTATGAATCCTTCATCATGGAGCCAAATGAGTGCATTGAAGAAATGTTCTCCAGATTTCAACTGCTTGTAGCTGGCATACGTCCTCTCAACAAGAGCTACACAACAAAAGATCACGTCATAAGGGTCATCAGGTGTCTTCCTGAAAGTTGGATGCCTTTGGTGACTTCAATAGAGCTCACGAGAGATGTTGAGAATATGAGTTTAGAAGAACTCATCAGCATTTTGAAATGCCATGAGCTGAAGCGCTCAGAGATGCATGATCTGAGGAAAAAGTCCATAGCCTTGAAATCCAAATCTGAAAAGGCTAAGGTTGAGAAGTCAAAGGCTCTTCAAGCTGAAGAAGAAGAATCTGAAGAAGCATCAGAAGATTCTGATGAAGATGAGCTGACTCTGATCTCCAAGAGACTCAACCGCATCTGGAAGCACAGGCAGAGCAAGTTCAAAGGCTCTGGAAAGGCAAGAGGAAAGTCTGAATCCTCAGGTCAGAAGAAGTCATCAATCAAGGAAGTCACTTGCTTTGAGTGCAAAGAATCAGGGCACTACAAAAGTGACTGTCCAAAATTGAAGAAGGACAAGAAGCCAAAGAAGCACTTCAAGACCAAGAAGAGTCTGATGGTGACATTCGATGAATCAGAGTCAGAGGATGTTGACTCTGATAGTGAAGTCCAAGGACTCATGGCTATTGTCAAAGACAAAGGAACAGAGTCAAAGGAAGCTGTTGACTCTGACTCAGAATCAGAAGGAGATCCAGACTCTGACGATGAAAATGAGGTATTTGCTTCCTTCTCTACCTCTGAACTGAAACATGCTTTGTCTGATATCATGGATAAGTATAACTCCTTGTTGTCTAAGCATAAGAAGCTGAAAAAGAACTTATCTGCTGGTTCTAAAACTCCTTCTGAACATGAGAAAATCATATCTGATTTGAAAAATGATAACCATGCTTTAGTTAATTCTAACTCTGTGCTTAAGAATCAAATTGCAAAGTTAGAAGAAGTTACTGCCTGCGATGCCTCTGATAGTAAGCATGAATCTAAGTATGAAAAATCTTTTCAAAGATTCCTGGCTAAAAGCGTAGATAGAAGCTTAATGGCTTCAATGATCTATGGTGTAAGCAGAAATGGAATGCATGGCATTGGCTATTCTAAACCAATTAGAAATGAGCCTTCGGTGTCTAAAGCTAAATCCTTGTATGAATGCTTTGTTCCCTCTGGTACCATATTGCCTGATCCTGTACCTGCTGAAGTTGCTAAAAACCCTCTTAAAAAGGGATCTTTCTCTATGACTAAATATCATGCAAATATTCCTTTAAAATATCATGTTGAGACACCCAAGGTGATCAGAACCTTTGGGGTAACTAACAAAAGAGGACCCAGAAAGTGGGTA
>NC_080041.1:63509259-63588408 GCF_012489685.1 Lotus japonicus | reverse complement strand
GTGAAGTCCAAGGACTCATGGCTATTGTCAAAGACAAAGGAACAGAGTCAAAGGAAGCTGTTGACTCTAACTCAGAATCAGAAGGAGATCCAGACTCTGACGATGAAAATGAGGTATTTGCTTCCTTCTCTACCTCTGAACTGAAACATGCTTTGTCTGATATCATGGATAAGTATAAACTCCTTGTTGTCTAAGCATAAGAAGCTGAAAAAGAACTTATCTGCTGGTTCTAAAACTCCTTCTGAACATGAGAAAATCATATCTGATTTGAAAAATGATAACCATGCTTTAGTTAATTCTAACTCTGTGCTTAAGAATCAAATTGCAAAGTTAGAAGAAGTTACTGCCTGCGATGCCTCTGATAGTAAGCATGAATCTAAGTATGAAAAATCTTTTCAAAGATTCCTGGCTAAAAGCGTAGATAGAAGCTTAATGGCTTCAATGATCTATGGTGTAAGCAGAAATGGAATGCATGGCATTGGCTATTCTAAACCAATTAGAAATGAGCCTTCGGTGTCTAAAGCTAAATCCTTGTATGAATGCTTTGTTCCCTCTGGTACCATATTGCCTGATCCTGTACCTGCTGAAGTTGCTAAAAACCCTCTTAAAAAGGGATCTTTCTCTATGACTAAATATCATGCAAATATTCCTTTAAAATATCATGTTGAGACACCCAAGGTGATCAGAACCTTTGGGGTAACTAACAAAAGAGGACCCAGAAAGTGGGTACCTAAGGACAAGATTATCTATGTTGCAGATATCCTTGATAGCTCCACTGAAACACCAATCATGGTATCTGGACAGTGGATGCTCGCGTCACATGACGGGAGAAAAGCGTATGTTCCGAGAGCTGAAACTTAAGCCTGGAGGCGAAGTTGGCTTTGGAGGAAATGAAAAGGGTAAAATTATTGGTACTGGTACTATTTGTGTAGATAGTAGTCCATGCATTGATAATGTTTTATTGGTAGACGGCTTAACACATAACTTATTGTCTATAAGTCAATTAGCTGACAAGGGTTATGATGTTATATTCAATCAAAAGTCCTGCCGGGCTGTAAGTCAGATCGATGGCTCTGTTCTGTTTAACAGCAAGAGGAAGAACAACATTTATAAGATCAGATTATCTGAGTTGGAGGCTCAGAATGTGAAGTGCCTTCTGTCTGTTAATGAAGAGCAGTGGGTATGGCATAGACGGTTAGGGCATGCCAGTATGAGAAAGATTTCTCAGCTGAGCAAGCTAAACCTTGTCAGGGGCTTACCCAATCTGAAGTTCGCTTCAGACGCTCTTTGTGAAGCATGTCAGAAAGGCAAATTCACAAAAGTCCCTTTCAAGGCAAAGAATGTTGTCTCAACCTCAAGGCCGTTAGAACTTCTGCATATCGACCTGTTTGGACCAGTGAAAACTGAGTCTATAGGTGGCAAGAGATATGGGATGGTTATCGTTGATGACTATAGCCGCTGGACATGGGTAAAGTTTCTAACCCGCAAGGATGAGTCTCATGCTGTGTTCTCTACCTTTATTGCTCAAGTGCAAAACGAGAAGGCTTGTAGAATTGTGCGTGTCAGAAGTGACCATGGTGGAGAGTTTGAGAATGACAAGTTTGAGAGTCTGCTTGATTCCTATGGAATTACACATGATTTCTCTTGTCCCAGAACTCCTCAACAAAATGGTGTTGTTGAGAGGAAGAACAGAACTCTTCAGGAGATGGCTAGAACCATGCTCCAAGAAACTGGCATGGCTAAGCACTTTTGGGCAGAGGCAGTAAATACAGCATGTTACATTCAGAACAGAATCTTTGTGAGACCAATTCTGAAAAAGACTCCTTATGAATTGTGGAAGAACATAAAACCCAACATTTCTTATTTTCATCCTTTTGGCTGTGTTTGTTATGTTCTCAATACTAAGGATAGATTGCATAAATTTGATGCTAAATCTTCTAAGTGTCTATTACTTGGTTATTCTGATAGATCTAAAGGTTTTAGATTTTATAATACTGATGCTAAGACTATTGAAGAATCTATTCATGTTAGATTTGATGATAAGCTTGACTCTGACCAGTCAAAGCTAGTTGAAAAATTTGCAGATTTAAGCATTAATGTTTCTGACAAAGGCAAAGCTCCAGAGGAAGTTGAGCCAGAGGAAGATGAACCAGAGGAAGAAGCTGGTCCCTCTAACTCACAAACTCTGAAGAAGAGCAGAATCACTGCAGCTCATCCTAAGGAATTGATTCTGGGCAACAAAGATGAACCAGTCAGAACCAGATCTGCCTTCAGACCCTCTGAAGAGACCTTGCTGAGTCTGAAAGGATTGGTGTCCTTAATTGAACCCAAGTCCATAGATGAAGCTCTTCAGGACAAGGATTGGATTCTGGCCATGGAAGAAGAATTGAATCAATTCTCCAAGAACGATGTTTGGAGCTTAGTGAAGAAGCCTGAGAATATCCATGTTATTGGAACGAAATGGGTATTCAGAAACAAGCTAAATGAGAAAGGAGATGTAGTCAGAAACAAGGCAAGGCTAGTTGCTCAAGGCTACAGCCAGCAGGAAGGAGTAGACTACACTGAAACATTTGCTCCAGTAGCAAGACTGGAGGCAATCAGACTATTGATTTCTTTCTCAGTAAATCACAACATAGTTCTACATCAGATGGACGTAAAGAGTGCCTTCCTAAATGGTTATATCTCAGAGGAAGTCTATGTTCATCAACCCCCAGGTTTTGAAGATGAAAAGAAACCAGACCATGTGTTCAAATTGAAGAAATCACTCTACGGTCTGAAGCAAGCTCCCAGAGCATGGTATGAGAGACTTAGCTCATTCCTTCTGGAGAATGAGTTTGTAAGGGGTAAAGTAGATACAACTCTCTTTTGCAAGACTTATAAAGATGATATCTTAATTGTGCAAATTTATGTTGATGATATTATATTTGGTTCTGCTAATCAATCTCTATGCAAAGAATTTTCTGAGATGATGCAGGCTGAATTTGAGATGAGTATGATGGGAGAATTAAAGTACTTTCTGGGAATACAAGTTGATCAAACACCAGAAGGAACATATATCCATCAGAGCAAGTACACTAAAGAACTTCTGAAGAAGTTCAATATGCTGGAATCTACAGTGGCCAAGACTCCAATGCATCCAACATGCATTCTGGAAAAAGAAGATATAAGTGGTAAAGTATGTCAGAAGCTCTACCGTGGCATGATAGGTTCACTTCTGTACTTAACTGCATCTAGGCCAGACATATTATTTAGTGTTCATTTATGTGCTCGTTTCCAATCAGATCCAAGGGAAACCCACTTAACTGCTGTTAAGAGGATCCTAAGGTATCTGAAAGGCACCACTAACCTTGGCTTGATGTATAAGAAAACATCAGAGTATAAGCTTTCAGGTTATTGTGATGCTGATTATGCTGGAGATAGAACAGAGAGAAAAAGTACTTCTGGAAATTGTCAATTTCTGGGAAGCAATCTAGTCTCATGGGCAAGCAAGAGGCAATCAACCATTGCTCTATCAACTGCAGAGGCAGAATATATCTCAGCAGCAATATGCAGCACTCAGATGCTCTGGATGAAACATCAGCTGGAGGATTATCAGATCCTTGAGAGCAATATCCCAATCTATTGTGATAACACTGCTGCAATTTCGTTGAGCAAGAATCCTATCTTGCATTCAAGGGCAAAGCACATTGAGGTAAAGTATCACTTCATTAGAGATTATGTGCAGAAGGGCGTACTTGTTCTGAAGTTTGTTGATACTGACCATCAATGGGCAGATATCTTTACAAAGCCCTTAGCTGAAGATAGATTTAATTTTATTCTGAAAAATCTAAACATGGACTTTTGTCCAGAGTGAAGATAGATCAGAACCTCTGACTATGATACTTCTTGATCAGAAGATGTCTAGTCCAGAAGGTAACTCAATCAGAGTGTGTGTGCCCACTGGTACTGACTCTGAAGCTGAGACAACAACACGTGCGTCAGAATTTCTGATGCATAGTTCCTTGTGCCTGTGTGACAGTCTGTTGTGATTGCGTGTAGATATGCTTATCTCCTGTGTGTGATTGTGTATTTTACTGTTACTGTCTATCTTTAATTTTCAACCGTTGATCTTAAAGTGCTTTTTGAATCAACAACGGTTATTTGATAAAACCCACTATACACACACGTTCTCTCTCACTTCCGGTTTTCACTCTCGCACTCCCTGCTTTTCAAAACTGCCTCCTTCGTGATTTCTCTCTCGATCTCTCTTCATCCTTCAAACTTCATCTTCTACCTCAAACCTTCAACCTCTTCAAAATGGTGAGACAAACCAGAAGATCTACTGCAGATGCACCTCAGTTCCCTCACATGGTAGTCGGTTTGGCAACGGGTCAACGGGGCTCTGAGAACCCAGCACAAGAACAAGCTCAAGCTCAAGAGGAGATTGTTCCTATTGCAGAATGGGGCTGTGCCGTTCACTGTGTATTTCCTCCTGAGGAACTCCAAGTCCTTGCAGAATGGAGATTCAACCTCGACAACTTGGCTGCAAATGGGTTTGATCTTCGTCCTGAAGTCCAAGCTCAAGGTTGGGGAAACTACTTCAATCGACTTCGAGGACCGGTGTATGAGAAGCTAGTAAAGGAATTCTGGAAGCACGCTGATTGTGATGACACTCAGGTGGTCTCTTACATACTGGGTAGGAAGATCATCATCACGGAGAAGTCATTCGTGAATCTGCTAGGTGCAGAAACTGCTCATGGGTATCGGTTCTCACTGACGGAATCGAAGCTGAAACCCAGAACCAAGGACATCGTCAACAAGGCCCTGTACACCACCTTCAAACCGGGCAAGACGAGCTACAAAGTGATGGACCTTCAACCCAAACTCAGGGTCTGGCACAAGATCCTGCTCAACTGCATCAATCAACGACCAAAGGGCAGTTCTCCAGACTACATCAACTTCAATCAGAAGGCGATGCTGTTCTTCATTCAAGACAAGGAGAAGATCTGCCTTCCCTACTTCCTGTTCTCCTATTTGAAGGAATGCATCCGGAAGTCTCGCACCACCTCCTCCATCAAGTCAGCCATCAAATATATCCCTTTTGGGAGGCTGATCTCAGACTTTCTCATTGAAAGCAACTTGGTGCAAGATTTGATCAATGCTGGTTGCACAGAGGACTTGAGCACAATTGTTAGCGATGTCTTCACTGCCAACTCTCTGAAGAAGATGGGTTTGGTCCAGAAGAAGATTGCTCCTGCTCATGAGGACACATCTTCTGAGATCAGAGGAAGAAGAATGCCTCTGAATGACTACCCTCTGTGGACTCAAGCAGACCATCCTGAAGCCATCAGATGCTATGTTGAAGACCTCAGGGCTCAAGGATTCGAGATTGACCTTGATGATTTCGTCAGCAGACTTCCACCAGCTCCAGAGTTTCCTTCTCCTCCCAAGAAGAAAACCAAGAGGAAGATGGTTCTGGACGAATCCTCAGAGGAATCTGATGTCCCTCTGGTCAAGAAGGCGAAGAGCAAGCCTGATGATGATGATGGTGATGATAGTGAGGATGGTCCTCCAAAGAAGAAGCAGAAGAAAGTCAGAATTGTGGTGAAGCCTACTCGGGTGGAACCAGCTGCTGCAGAGGTCAGAAGGACTGAACCTCCTGCCAGAGTGACTCGATCATCAGCACATACAAGTAAGCCTGCACTTACCTCTGATGATGATTTGAATTTATTTGATGCACTCCCAATTTCTGCCTTACTCCAACACTCTTCAAATCCCCTCACTCCTATTCATGAATCCCAGCCAGCCGCACAAACCACCTCTCCACCACATTCCCCAAGATCTTCATTCTTTCAACCTTCTCCTACTGAAGCACCACTCTGGAATTTGCTTCAGAACCAACCCTCTAGGTCAGAAGATCCAACCTCTCTCCTTACCATTCCATACGACCCATTACCTTCTGAACCCATCATCCCCAACCAACCAGAACCCAAACCAACAGAACCACAACCCAGAACGTCTGATCACTCTGCTCCCAGAGCATCAGCACGTCCTGCTGTCAGAACCACGGATACAGACTCTTCATCAGCCTTCACACCTGTATCCTTCCCCATCAATGTCATTGACTCTCCTCCCTCCAATACCTCTGAATCACTTAGAAAATTCATGGAGGTTAGGAAAGAGAAGGTATCTGCCTTGGAAGAATATTACCTTACCTGTCCAAGCCCTAGGCAATATCCTGGCCCTAGACCTGAACGTCTAGTTGACCCAGATGAACCTATCTTGGCCAATCCTATCCAAGAGGCAGACCCCTTAGTCCAACAGGCTCACCCTGTCCCTGACCAACAAGAGCCAATTCAACCAGACCCTGAACCTGAACAATCAGTATCTAACCAATCCTCGGTTAGATCACCTCACCCTCTGGTTGAAACTTCAGACCCTCACCGTGGAACCTCTGAACCCAATGCTCCCATAATTAACATTGGTTCTCCACAAGGTGCCTCTGAAGCTCATAGCAGCAATCACCCAGCCTCTCCTGCACCCAACCTCTCCATCATTCCCTATACTCACCTTCAACCCACATCTCTCTCTGAGTGCATCAATATTTTCAATCATGAAGCCTCCTTGAGGCTCCGCAATGTGCAAGGTCAGACTGACCTCAGTGAGAATGCTGAAAATGTGGCTGATGAGTGGAACAATTTGAGCACTTGGCTGGTGGCTCAGTTTCCCGTTATGCTGCAGCTCCTGCATGCCGAGGGAAGTCAGAGCATTGAGGCTGCAAAGCAAAGGTTTGCTAGGAGGGTGGCTCTTCATGAACTCGAACAGAGAACCAAGCTTCTTGAAGCCATTGAAGAAGCCAAGAGACAGAAAGAACAAGAAGAAGAAGCTGCCCGTCAAGCAGCAGCTCAGGCTGAACAAGCCAGACTTGAGGCAGAACGTCTTGAAGCTGAGGCTGAGGCAGAGCGACTTGCACCAGTTCTGTTTACTCCTGCTGCTTCTGCTTCCATTCCAGAACCTCAAGCTGCTCAGAACGTTCCTTCCAGCTCTACTCCGACAAGCTCATCCAGACTCGACATCATGGAACAACGTCTTGACACTCATGAATCCATGCTGATTGAGATGAAGCACATGATGATGGAACTTCTGCGCCGTACTGACAAATCTTAGTCTTTTAGGATCTCTTCTTTTTCTTCCTTTTTTTTTTTTTTTCTAACGTTGTTTTATTTAAACTCTGCTTATTTACTTACTTTAATTTGTTCTTTTGTGACTCTATATGCATATATCTATATATATTTGTGTCACATATGTTTGCAAAACCTGTTTTATTCATAATTGTTCTATGTTTACATCATAATTCTTTCCATCATACATTATTCCCTATATCTAGAATGGAGGATCCTTCCTCATTCTTCTGCATTCTTGGCGCTGCTCCACTCTTTCCTTCTCCAGACGATCCAATGCATACTCTATGTTGCCAAGTTTGATGCTCAGATCATCTTTTTCTCGACTATCTTCTGTCGTCTTAAGTCTCTTTTCCACAGTCTCCTTCTCTTCCAGCAGATTCAGCTCCCGCTGGCAAAGCTCCTGAATCTCTTCCACGAAGCAGAGGAACTCCTTCAGATCTTTCTCCATCTCTGGACCAAGATCTTCTTCAAGCAGTGTCTTCGTCAGCTCTTGTATGGTCTTTGTACCATCGGGATGCCTAATATTGAGGAACATATCTTCCTCAAACGCCTTCCTTCTGAGCTCTTCTAATGCCATTCTGTATGATGCCATTTTTTTTCTGAATATTATTCGAGGTGTGAAGCTTACCTTTCTCTCCAACGTTTTTATAGGCTTCACTTTCTCTCTGACAGTTAATGCTCTTACAGTTTCTCGAGGTTAAGTACTTGGTAACTGACCCTTCTATTTCCTCACTTGACCGGTGGTCAACGTTCATCCCTTGCTTTAACTCTTCTATTTATTATCGCCTCACTCTGATTCTTACATCGTCTTCATTTTCTTTCAACTTAGACCTTCTCTAAGGGGGAAGTACCTTGTACTTCAAGCTAAGTTTTTCACACCCCACGCTTTTTGCTTATGACAAAAAGGGGGAGTAAACCCAGTTTTTGATGTGTAAGATGTGTTAGTGTGACTTATTTTTCTTTTGGAGATTTTAAGAGTTCCACCTTCATGACCATAGATGTGTCACTGGGCAAATACAAGGAATACATTTCACTTCTTCTGAAGTGATTCTAAGTTGACTCTGATACCCAAGACTCTGATACCTTGTCCATGACTCTGATCACTTATGCGCTCTGATTATTCGTTTTTCATCTATGTCATAAGCTTTTCACTCTGAACTCTTATATGATTTAGCTCAGAATCTAGACTTTACTAACGTTTTCATCAAGCATTAGATTCAGGGGGAGCTAAGCTCAGAATCAAGCAGTGACTTGAATTCAGAATGAGCAAGATAAACTATTCACATCAGGATAAGTCTTATTCTATATCTCTAAACTCTGAGTGAATTCAGTTTAATGTTTAAGAATTGTTCATCAAAAAATCTTAGTTTTGTCATCATCAAAAAGGGGGAGATTGTAAGATCAAGTTTTGATCTAGTAGTACAACTCTATGTTTTGATGATTACAAGTTAACCTTTTGATATGAACAATTGTGGTACTCTAACGTGTTTTTCTGAGTGTGCTATTTACAGGCTCTGACCCTGACTCAATTTCACACAAATCAGAAGCACTGTGTATAAAGGGTAACCCAAGCAACGCTTTCGCATTCACCATGTTCAGTATGAACAGTGGAAAAGCTTCAGAAGATCTGAAGCTATACAAACTCTGATGAGGACTCAGTCGCTAGAAGCTCTGATGATCCAGAAGTTCTGACAACCAAGAAACACTGAAGGTTCAGATGTTCCGATGGTGTAGAAGACTCTGAAGATCCAGAAGCTGAATAGTGGAAACTCTGAAGTCCAGAAGCAAGAAACTCTGAAGGCCATGTTCTTCCCTCTGAGTTCAGAATCAGAAGATACAATGGTCAGAGGATCTGTGCTATCCCTCTGACTCTGATCAACCGGCTTCACAAGTTCCAATACGAAGCATTCCTCTGATCAGAAGTCTCCTAGGTTAAAAGGTCAAGTCGCTATCCAAGTACAAAAGCAAGTGTACCTTCCTGACGACCTACCTAACGTTCTCAGCCACAGCAGAAGCTGGATTTTCCAGAACTGCCCTCCAACGGTAGCATTTCCCATGCAACGCTCAACCCTAATCCTTGGAGTATATATAGAGGCTGAAGATTGAAAGAAGCGGCTAGAAGAAAAAAATATACAAGAAGCAATACACACGCGCAAGATATATTCTAAGCTTTCTTTCATCTTGTAATTTATTTTAGTTTACACTCAGCTTATTCAGAAGCAAACCCTTGTAAACACCAACCTCAAACAGTTGTTTGATTTTCCTTTAGGAGATCAAGGTTGATCGGATCCTAGAGAAGACTAAGAGAGTGAATCTTAGTGTGAGCTAAGTCAGTGTAATTGTTAGTCACTTGTAGGTTTCAAGTGCAGTTGTAACTCTTACCTGATTAGTGGATTGCCTTCATTCTAAGAAGGAAGAAATCACCTTAACGGGTGGACTGGAGTAGCTTGAGTGATTTATCAAGTGAACCAGGATAAAATCCTTGTGTGCTTTTCTATCTCTATCTTTTGCACTTAGTTCTCGAAAAGATTTGTTAAAATCTTTAAGGTGGTAGTTTTGTACTGAAAACGTTATTCAAACCCCCCCTTTCTACCGTTTTTCATACCTTCAAAGACCTCCTAAGTCCAACCAACTCTCTGTGATTCCCGTAAAGAAACCACACAAAAAGCTATAGGTGGGAAACTACCCTGTCCCGAATGAAACAAATAATGTTCAGAGCTAAGACTCTACTCCTACACTAATCCCATCTCGAGGAGCTCACACTAACACTCAATCCTACATGCTGGCATGATCGTCGTCCGAATTCGAAATCCAGAACGACCTAGTCTATGTACACCATCCGTCCTCCGCTCGCTATCGCGATGCGCTCCTGTTCCAGCATCCCAACTCTAGTTTCCCCCGAAGGGTGAACCGTCGTGAACCAGTCCGCCAAAGACATCTGACAAAGGGCGTTTGTCCGCCAAAGCACACACAGAAGACGCGAGGGTCAACTCCAAAGAATTACATAAATAATAGCACCAATAGATATAGATAAGAGAATAGCCACTTAGGCTTATAGCTAGGGATAACATCCTAGGGTTGCATTTTCCATAATGAACTTAACAGTAATAATAACAATTAACATGTTCCAAATAGGATTAACAAATAACAATCACACTCGACAACTAAATCAGTATGCATGAATGCAGGATGATTAGTCAAACAACGTCTCCGACTCTCACTCGACACGTCGCCACGTGTTCTAGGTAAATTAAAGTCTCTAAAAGCTTACCCTAAGGTAAAGTCGATTCTGCGACAAAAGACACTTCTTCACATCAACATAGTAACTCATGATGATCTCCGGATCATCCGACTCATCTCAATCCGATGGTCACAACTGCTCAACAAGCAAAGAGTATCACATACTCGGAAACTACCGGTTTCCCGGACTTATCCCCAGGATAGCCCAACAATTAGGCATGTCAAGTCGATCCAACCCCTTGGGTTGAACATACGGACTCGCACACGCAACTCCCACAATTAGGCATGTCGAGTCGATCCAACCCCTTGGGTTGAACATACGGACTCGCACACGCAACTCCCACAATTAGGCATGTCGAGTCGATCCAACCCATCGGGATGAACATACGGACTCGCACACGCAACAAATGACAACGCCAAGTCGGTTCACTCAAAAGAGTCGAACATACGGACATTGCGCGTGTCCAATGACTATCGCCGAATCGATCCAATCCATCGGATTGAACATACGGATCCGCGCGAGTCGAAAGGTTATCGCTGAATCGATCCAATCCCTTGGATTGAACATACGGATTCACGCGAGGTAAAATGGCAATCGCTGAATCGATCCAATCCATCGGATTGAACATACGGACTCACGCGTGCCTGAGTGACTACCGCCGAATCGATCCAATCCATCGGATTGAATATACAGATTCGCGCGTGTCGAAAAGTTGTCGCTGAATCGATCCAATCCCTCGGATTGAACATACGGATTCACGCGAGGTAAAATGGCAATCGCTGAATCGATCCAATCCCTCTGATTGAACATACGGACTCACGCGTGCCTGAGTGACTACCGCCGAATCGATCCAATCCATCGGATTGAATATACGGATTCGCGCGTGTCAACAATTATTGCCGAATCGGCCCAACCCGTCGGGTTTGGACATACGGATTCGCGCCGCAAAGTCGAAGATACACCCAACAACATAGCTGCTCCAACAGCACAACCACAATAGCTGCTCCAACAGCACAACAACAAACGCCGCTCCAACAGCACCACAACATCTACATACTCGAAGCCCCTCAACTTTCTCAATGCTGGGATCCGACGACACTTCTCGTTTTCCAAAACTATGATTTGCATCCAAAGCTTCCTTCCGAGATTATTACCATTACTTAAAGATTTAGAGGTTGCTTAATGTCTTATGAGTTTTCTTTACAAAATAATTATCCTTTTAGTCTTATCGCGAATCCTATAAGTTCTCGGGATCTCCTAATCCCCAAATGACTCCAGAGAATGTCTCGATCCATACAACACCACAACAAGGCCCGAATCTCATTCGTCCTTTCAAGCTTTCTCAAAACTCTCAAAATAAAATCGGCATGACCTGCCCGCTTTTCTCACCGTTCAGAAACTCAGATTATAGTGCAAAAGCAGAATTAACTCATCATAATCAATCAACATGTCATATGTCAATATCTTAAGCAATAACCACATAGCACCTAGCATATAAGGCATGCACCACACATCCTAAATTACCCAATTAGCACTTAGCATGTCATTCACTCATCAAAAACATTCAGTAGATGCATCATCTACATTGTCAGCCGAAGCCTCAGAAAACATTTTCCAATCACACACAATTCCAGTGCATAAACAGTAAACAATGTCGAAACATCGACCCTAAGCATTAACTAGAGATTCAGTGAGAAGCCCTCACCTGTAGATTCTCCAGGACGATCTCCTAACACTTGTTCACAATCAAAGGCTTGCTCCTCTGGGAATTCCTCAAAATCACCTTTAGAGCAAAACCACAGAAATACTATCAGAATCTATCGAAAACTAAGTTATCGATACTTACTAAGGTTACTCGAAGTAATCTATACTCTAAGGTACGATAATCTAGCGCGAAAGACAAGTTTTCGGAAAAGGAAATTTTCCTCCTCCCCCCTAATAGGGCTCGGCCACTTTGTGCAATTATGGGGCTCGATTTTTCTTCTATCAAACTTGGTTCCTATGCTTTCATAAGCCGTAACTAAGGGTATTCTGAACTCGGAAAAATTATCGGATCAAAAACTGTCGCAGGGGTATTTTGGTCATGATTTTTAACTTAGAAATTTCAAAACTGAAATCCCAAAAACCAAATTTTGCAGGGACGTTACTAACGACGTTTATGACAACTAATCCTACTAACACTAAGCTAAGGCGATAGTTTTTAGCCTAAAGGTTGAAGCTTTACCTCAAAAACTCCAAAAATGGGTATTTAAGGCTAAAATTGATTCCGGCGGAATTCCGGCGACATAACGGAAAATCTAATCCGGCAGAAGTGATCTTGGGCACATATAGAAGAGGTTTAGAATCAGAAATGAAAGATTCAGGATAGTTTTGCAAAAACCCATAAACTATCCGCTCAGAAAACTCTACAGAAAAGCTATGGAAAAAGCGATCAGAGGTAAGGATTAGCGACTATACCTCGAAACCTTGAAGCAGCAACTGATTAATCAACGATCAAGCAAGGATTGAACAAAATCTTCTTCTCCTCCTCTCCTCTCAAACTCGCGGCCTTGGTGGGTAGAAAATGGTGGAGTTTTGTGATTTCTTCTCACTTGCTTGCTATATATAGAAGATGGCAAATCGCGGGAAAATGAAAGTTTCGCGAATCTGATTTTTCCGGCGTCATTCTCCGTGAATTAATAGATATGTTTTGGCAAAAGAATTCCAAAACCATAAAGAGGTCTCCTTGTATTTTTGGCAACTAATGCATAGTCGGTATAAAACTATTTTACCCGATAAGTTGCTTTTTGCATCGAATGTCGGAATAGAAAACTTCCTTCTGAAGAAAGATTGAAATCATCAAGAGAAATGGGCATACGCGTGTGGAATATTCATTTGAAGCTCTGAATAGAAAAAGTCTTCATTGTCGAGAAATTCTAGGGTTTTGAAATACCAGGGATTCGGTTTCGGCAAACTTCCGATGATTGGAATCGGACGTTCGTAGATTCTAGAGTTTCGCCTCGAAACGATTGTGATATATGGAAAAAGAGAAGTTCTAACATTTCTCTGAAGATTTTTGGAATTAACTTCCGTCGTGCCTAAAAGTGAAAATTAGCTATATACTAGGGTTTCTGACCTAGGTTTAAGCGTATAACGATCGTGCTATAACTTTTATCGACTTCAATACGAACCTCAGACTTTTCCTGAACTTTCTCCTTCATAAATTTATTTCATTTGGTAAACTCTTGTTCAGGTTTCCTTTCACGATACATCAAGCCTAATCGTAAATGGAAATCTCTTCCACTTATTCTAATCTTAAAAACTTGGGTCTTACAAGGAGTATTTGGAAAACCTTAAAGAATACTCCAGTAAATCTATTACCTTTGGAGATGGTGCTAAAGGAAAAATCAAAGGCATTGGAAAGCTGGTAAACTCGGGATCTCCAGATCTGAATAATGTTCTACTAGTCAAGGGATTGGCTGCAAACCTAATCAGTATAAGTCAATTGTGTGATCAAGATCTCAATGTGTTGTTTAGCAAGACATAATTTATGGTTACTACTAGTAATCATAAGGTTGTGATGAGAGGTGTCAGGTCTAAAGACAATTGCTACATGTGGGTTCCACAAGAGAAAGCACAAGTGTCTAGATGCTTGATATCAAAGGTGGATGAATTGAATCTATGGCACCAACGTCTAGGTCACATCAATCTCAAGAGTATGCAGAAAGTTATCTCTGAAGAGGCTGTTCGAGGTCTACCAAAGTTAAAAATAGATGAAGGTAAAATATGTGGAGAATGCAAGATTGGGAAGCTGACCAAAACGTCTCATGCAAAGCTCCAACATCCAACTACAACAAAAGTGCTTGAACTACTTCACATGGATCTAATGGGGCCCATGCAAGTTGAAAGCTTTGGAGGTAAGAAATATGTGTATGTGTGTGTTGATGATTTTTCCAGGTACACTTGGATTGACTTCATGAGAGAGAAATCTGAAACATTTGACATATTCAAGAAGTTATGTCTAAAGCTTCAAACTGAGAAGAACTGTGCCATAGTAAGGATCAGAAGTGACCATGGAAGAGAATTTGAGAACTCTAAATTCTCTTACTTTTGTGATTCAGAAGGTATAAGTCATGAATTCTCAGCTCCCATCACTCCTCAACAGAGTGGGATTCTTAAAAGGAAAAATATGACTCTTCAAGAATTTACCAGAGTAATGCTGCATGCAAGGAAAATCTCCAACATATTCTGGGCTGAAGCTATGAGCACTGCATGCTACATCCATAATAGAGTAATTAGAGCAGGAATTGCAGTCACACTATATGAACTCTGGAAAGGAAGGAAGCCAACAGTGAAACACTTTCACATTTTTGGTAGCAAATGTTATATTTTGGCTGATCGTGATCAAAGAAGAAAGCTGGATCCTAAGAGTGATGAGGGAATCTTCATGGGGTATTCTACAAACAGCAAGGCCTACAGAGTGTACAACTCTCGAACAGAGGTCATGATGGAATCAGTAAATGTCGCTATTATTGATCAACCAAATGGAAGGGAGGACACTACTGCAACAGAAGATGAGGATGGTCCACATGTCCAAGCCAATGTCCCAACAGTTGACCTCGACATCGAGTCAGATGTAAGCTCAGATGAACAAGAAGAAAAGATGACCACTGCCAATAAAGGTCCTTCCATCAGAATCCAAAAGAATCACCCTCAAGAAAATATTATTGGTGATCCTAAAGAAGGTGTTACCACCAGGGCCAGAAGCTACATTGCTCATGAATGTTTTATCCCCAAGATGGAACCAAAGAATGTCAAGGAGGCCCTAACAGATGAGTACTGGATAAATGCAATGCAAGAGGAACTTGACCAGTTTAGAAGAAATGAAGTGTGGGATCTCATTCCTAGACCTAAAGGAATAAATGTCATAGGCACTAAGTGGATCTTCAAAAACAAGTCAGATGATAATGGTGTTGCGACTAGGAACAAAGGAAGACTTGTTGCTCAAGGATACACTCAGATAGAAGGGGTAGACTTTGAAGAAACTTTTGCTCCTATGGCTAGGCTGGAATCCATTAGGCTCTTGTTGGGAGTTGCCTGTCTTCTGAAATTCAGATTATTCCAAATGGATGTCAAAAGTGCTTTTCTGAATGGATATATGAATGAGGAGGTGTATGTTGAACAGCCAAAGGGATTTATAGATCCACATCATCCTGATCATGTCTACAAACTCAAGAAAGCCTTATATGGATTAAAACAGGCTCCTAGAGCATGGTATGAACGACTCACAGATTTCCTGGTTAAGAATGGCTATTGCAAAGGAGGAATTGATAAGACATTGTTTGTGAAGAATGAAAGAGGAAAACTCATGATAACTCAGATATATGTTGATGATATTGTTTCTGGTGGGATGTCGAACCCGATGGTGGAATATTTCGTCCAACAGATGAAGTCAGAATTTGAGATGATTTTAGTTGGTGAGTTAAATTACTTTCTGGGACTTCAGATCAAGCAAATGGAAGACTCCATGTTCATCTCTCAAAGTAAGTATGCCAGAGGTATTGTTAAGAAGTTTGGTCTTGATAAATCTGGGCATAAAAGGACTCCTGCTGCTACTCATATCAAGTTGACAAAAGATAATCAGGGAGAGGATGTTGACCAAAGCTTGTATAGAAGCATGATTGGAAGCCTCTTGTACCTCACTGCTAGTAGACCAGATATTACCTTTGTTGTGGCTGCCTGTGCAAGACATCAAGCTGCACCAAAGACAAGTCATCTCTTACAAATGAAAAGAATTATCAAATACATAAATGATACATGTGACTATGGCATTCTTTACATACATGATACAAATTCTTCTCTTGTAGGGTATTGTGATGCAGATTGGGCAGGGAGTGCTGATGATAGGAAGAGTACATCTGGAGGTTGCTTCTTCCTTGGGAACAATCTGATTTCATGGTTCAGTAAGAAGAAAAATTGTGTCTCTCTATCCACATCTGAAGTAGAATACATTGCAGCGGGGAGTAGTTGCACTCAGCTTGTTTGGATGAAGCAAATGTTGAAGGAGTATGAAGTCAAGCAAGATGTCATCACATTGTATTGTGACAATTTAAGTGCCATTAACATTGCAAAGAATCCCATTCAACATTGCAGAACCAAGCACATAGATATCAAACATCATTTCATCAGGAAGTTGGTTGAGGGCAAAATTGTCACTTTGGAACATGTTCCCACAGAGAAACAATTGGCTGATATTTTTACCAAACCCTTGGATGCTACTACATTTGATAAATTAAGAGGTAACCTTGGGATTTGCCTCTTCGAAGGAGCATAGCAATTAACGCCCCTTTTCAGTATAACGGCTAGTTTTCTCGTAACTACCATTAACTGCCGTTGTGACATCATTGCTTCCTTACCACTCAACTGCTATATAATCATCATTAACTGCCTCATTCCAATCTCACAACAAACTGCTAATCTTGATCTCATAATCTCCGGTTCTCTTTACTTACAATTCTCTCAATACTTGTACTTGTTCTTTCTGCATTACCATTTCACCATGTCAACAGGCAAGAAAGAATATGTGAAGGGAAAGATAGAGAGAACTGCTGGTGGAGCTAGGGTTATGAGTTTGCACACAAGTTCTTCCGCTCAATCCAAGAAGAACTCAACTCCATCCAGGAAGCATTACATGTCTCGTGCAACTCCAATACAAAACCCTGAAGCCCCTGTGTCTGAGGATGTTTCAAACTCTTTTGTTTCTGCAAATGATGAAGACGATGTCGCAACGTCTACACATTCCTCAGATGAGACAATCTCTGATCAGCCTGACAAGGAAGGTTCACTCTCAAAGGATTCTTCCCCTTCGTCCAAGAATCCTGATTCCAAGGCTGAAGATTCAAAGGATGCTCTGTCAGTAGAGCTTATGAAGACCCCTCCCATTGTTCACGATATCTCTGATGGTGAAGATTCAGAGGAAGTACCCTTGGCGAGTGTTGCTGCCAGGTTACTTAAAAGAAGAAGGGCATCTGTTGGAGAAACCCATGTGAGCCAAAAGAAGAAAGCAAAGTCCACTCATGTCTCTTCAAAATCAAAACTAGTGGATGTGCAAAGCAAGGGAAAGCAAAAGGTTGTGGAGTCCTCTGGCAAGAATGCAAAGAAGACTACTGTGAAGAAGAAGAAGGTTTCCAGGGTTGAACTGGATTCAGATTCAGATGTTGAAGCTGATGTCTTGGACATCACAGCTTCTGAGAGAAAGAAGTTTTCTGGTAAGCGCATTCTCCGGGATATTCCTTCAATTCCACTTGATAATGTTTCTTTTCATGCTGTTGAGAATGCCATCAAATGGAAGTATGTCTTCCAGAGACGTATTGCTAAGGAACGAGAAATTGGGTCTGATGTTTTGGAATGCGAGGAGATTGTTACTCTTATCATAAGAGCTGGTTTGAGGAAGACTGTTATGGAGATAGGCAAGTGTAATGATAGGCTAGTGAAGGAGTTCCTAGTCAATTTGTCTGATGATGTTGGCAATCCTGCCAGTCCTGAATTTAGAAAAGTCTATGTGAGGGGTCAGTGTGTGAATTTCACTCCTGCAATCATAAATAAAGCACTCGAGAGGAGTGTCGTTGAATTTGTTGAAGAAGAACTCTCTCTAGATACCATTGCTGAAGAATTGACTGGTGGAAAGGTGACGAAATGGCCTGCCAAGAAGCTTCTCTCTACTGGATATTTGATTGTGAAGTATACAATTTTGAATAGGATTGGAGTGGTGAATTGGATTCCCTCTAATCATACCTCTGCAGTCTCTGCTATGCTGGCCAAGTTGATCTACCGTATAAGAACTGAGATTCATTTTGATTTTGGCTCTTTTGTGTTTAATCAAACCCTGAAGCATGCTGAGACTTGTGCAGTGAAGCTTCCTGTCTCTTTTCCTTCACTTCTGACTGCTATCATACTGAAACAACATCCTCATATTCTTGGTGTGAATGATGTGCCCTTTCCCAGAGGAAATCCTATTACCTTGGATCATCGCTTATTCTTGGAACCTAATGTCCTAGACATTGATCTGCCATCCCATAGGACATCTGTGCCTGTTTCTATGTCAGCTTCTGAAACAAAGAGTGTTCTTTCTGAATTGGAAGATATTTCTAAGGAGTTGCAAGACACCATCAGGGTTGCTGCTGCAAGGAAGCTTAAGGTGGATGCGTTGATTCAAAGTCTCAAGGAGGAAGCTGGTCCAGAGGGTGAGCCTGCAGCTGCTGCTGAGAAGGAAGGATCTGCAGACAATGAAGTGGAGCACTCTTCTTCTTCTGATGTTTAGTACTTGTCCTAGTAGTTGTACTAGTTGACTCTTATTTGGCTGTGCTTTAAATCTTTCCATCTTTGCCAAATTTGTGCTAAAAAAGGGGAGTAGTGTTGTTGTTGTTGTTGTTGGTTGGTTTGTCGTTATTTCATTTTGCTTTGAAGAATTGGTATTCTGGTTCTGTTCTGTAATAATCATGAAGACTTATTCAAGACCGGTTATGTACTAGTTCTTCAAGTATTCTACTGGTTCTGTTCAAGCATTATTTGGTGTGTTAGTTTTTGTGTGTGCTGTTATGCATATGGTATTTATACTTCAAGCAGTCTACATGGATGCATCATTTGAGGGGGAGTTCCTCTCTGGTTGGCTACAAAGATGCATTGTTTTGAGGGGGATTTTTTTTCCCGCTGCTGACTCTATGTGATTTACCCTCTCTGGTTGTGAAGTTGTTTTTAGACAAAATTTGACAAAGGGAGAGATTGTTGTTCCTTTGTTGTCATACATTTTGTTGAAAACAACCTGATGTCCTAGCCGATGTTGTGACATCTGCTTTTGTGAAGGCCAGGACATTTGTCCTTACTGGCGTGCAATGTGGGTCCCTTTGTTATTAGTTTAGAGGATGTGATTTGTTATTACTTGAGATTCAAGCAACTTATTAAAGGGAGATATACGCGGGTTGTTTATTGTTGGAACAAAGCAGTGATTGGAGATTTGTTTCTATTCTTAAGTCATTAATCACTCATATCATATCTTGGAAGATTCTGTGCTGATATGAGTCGGATTAGATTTGTTCTTCATCCCAAGAAACCCTAGTGTCGCCTCTGCTGAAGTATAAAAGGACAAAGAACTGAAGCTTGAAGAGACGGAGAATTATATTGAAGATTGAGTGTTTTTTAGAGTGTAAGTTGTTCTTTGTCGTTGTTTATTGTGAACAAGTCGTGCTCATTGATTCTATAAAGTAAGACCTTGTTCTGTGTTGCCTTTGAGTGTCAAACAAACTTTGAGTTATTGTTGCTACCAATCACTGAGGCAGTGATTGAGGAAAAGTGAGAGGGGCTCTCATACTTAGGTTGTGGTTCTAAGTAGAAGACCACTGGGTAGATGAGGTTAAAAACAATGAACTTGATTTGTTCATTTGTGTCTGTAACACCTAGATCTTGAGATAGTGGAATTCCTTTTCTTTGGGCGAAAGCTAACCAGACGTAGGTGAAGTTTCACCGAACTGGGTTAACAACTTGCTGTGTCTTCTTCTTTTTTTATTTGTACCTGTGTTTGTGCGTTTTCAGTCATATTGTTCTAATCGATTGTCCCAGCATCGTACAGGACATCTGTTCTAAGGGATCTAGAATTACAAAGTGAAACAATCAGAGCGCATAAGTTGATGACCCTATTTTGGTAGTGTTTTTAGGGTCATTTCTTTGGTTGTTATGAGTCTTTTTGTTGACTCTCATGTAGTGTTTCATGCATTCTCATGCATTTTTATTCTTTTCTTTAGTTTGTATTTTGTTTTGGTAATTTAGTGGTTTTATAGGTAGTTTTCTTGCATTTTAAGTAAAGTTTAGGACTTGCATGGTTTTGTTGTGTTTTATGAGGGACTTCTTGTGCTAATGAGCTCTTGGAGCTTCTAGAACCTTCCTTGTCTTGTTGGTTAGGTTAAGAGTGCAGAAACTGAAGGAGAAGGAAGGCCAAGAAGCATGGAATTGATGAAGAACATAAAGAGAATTGAAAAGAGGAGTTTCAGAAGCCAAAAAGTCACTTTTAGGCGAGCTAGAGCGCCTAGGCGCTGGGAGTGGGCGCCTAGGCGCCAATAGGGTCAGAGAGCATGTCTTCTGACATGCAATTGGCGCTCAGGCGCTCTGAATTGGCGCTTGAGCGCCCAGTTTCGTTATTTTCAGCCTATAAATAAGGCTTAGGCCAATTTCTTTGAGACATTTTGTCATTCCACTCATTTTTGATCAAGTTTTGAGAGCTGAGGAGAACTTTGGGGCCAAGGGAGGTTTCCAACTTGTACTTTTCCTCAGGTTTTATTTACATTTTCTTCATGAATTCACTAGCCATGAGTGGCTAGTTTACTTTTTGCTTTGGGTTAAGAGATTCTATGAAACTTTAGTTTATAATTCCTATCTCTATGCATGAGTCTTGATTCAATCTTGTATTTCAATTCCTTATTGCATGTTTAGCTTTGGTGCACCTTTGCTATAGACTAGATTATAATAGAATGGAAATTTGTTATGATTTAGGGACATGAATTGGAATAGATCCTTCTATACTTGCTTCTAGGAATAGAGTGAGGGTAGGGTTTTGTTGGCCTGAATAACTTTGCTATCATACCTCTTATGAATGTTTAAGTACACAAGGAATTGGGCTTATCTTTCAATTTGAGAGAATTACTTTTATGAGGAATCAACTAGTAAGTACATAGGCTATAACAACAAGATATAAATCAAGATATCACATGCATAGGATAGGTGGACTAAAATGGATTAGATGATCAAACACCCAAGGCAATTTTCCATCATTGTTAATTACATCATTTTCAACATTGCTCTCTTGCAAAACTTTCATCACAATCACCAAAAACCAATTTCTGAATTTTACTGTTTTAAAGAGCTTGCAAACTTTAGGCTTAAACCAATAATTCTCACTCACAATCCCTGTGGTTCGATAATTTAAAACCCGGAGGTATTCATGCACTTGCGAATTGACCAACATAAGTATTCAGTAAATCTCCGAACAAATGGCGGAGATTCAAAATCATATAAAGGCGACCAATTTGGTCGGTGCTACAGTAGCCAAAGTGGAATGTGTAGCTATTGGAGGGCCTCATGTTAGTAAATTTTGCACCATGAATAATCAAGGTTTCCTAGGTCAAAGCTCTGGACTATCTCAACAAGTCCAAGAGACAGTTGGTGAAAATGATGGTGGCAAGAAGAGTTTGGAGGAGTTGGTTGAGACTTTCATCAACCGCATGAAGAACAACTACGAGAGCCAAGAGATGGCTATAAAGAACTTGGAAAGTCAAATTGGCCAGCTGGTCAAGCAAATGGCCGAGATACCACAAGATAAGTTTTCTCCCGATTCGTTAATTTTTTCTAAACAAGAAAATTCGGCTGTTGTTACCACTAGGAGTGGGAGAGTGTTACATGAGTCAAAAAAACAAAGTGAGGAAATAGTTGAGGAGGAAAGGAGTGTGCCTATTAAAACTAGAGTGATGAATGATCCTATTCCTGAGCTTAGCAAAGTTCCATTTCCTAAAGCATTGGCTAAAAAGAATTTGGATAAAAAGTTTGAAGGTATGAAAAACGGTAGAAAGGGGGGGTTTGAATAACGTTTTCAAGATAAAACGACCACCTTAAAGATTTTATCAAATCTTTCGAAACAAATGAAGTGCTTAAGATAGGAGATAGAAAAGCACACAAGGATTTTATCCTGGTTCACTTGATAAATCACTCAAGCTAATCCAGTCCACCCGTTAAGGTGATTTCTTCCTTCTTAGAATGAAGGCAATCCACTAATCAGGTATGTGTTACAACTGCACTTGAAACCTACAAGTGACTAACAATACACTGACTTAGCTCACACTAAGATTCACTCTCTTAGTCTTCTCTAGGATCCGATCAACATTGATCTCCTAAAGGCAAACTATACAACTGTATATGAAGTTCTTGTTTACAAAGAAAGTGCTTCTAAAAAGCTTATAGTAAACACAATGAAATTCAAGATGAAAGAAAGCTTAGAAGGATTTGAATATTTCTTGCGCGTAGGTGAATGCTGCTAGCCACTTCTTTCAATCTTCAGCCTCTATTTATACTCCAAGGATTAGGGTTGGATGTTGCATGGGAATGCTACCGTTGGAGGGCAGTTCTGGAAATTCCAGCTTCTGCTGTTGGCTGAGGATGTTAGGTAGGTCGTCAGGATAGTACACTTTACTTTTGTACTTGGATAGTGACATGACATTAAACCTAGCAGACTTCTGATCAAGGGAACGCTTCGTGTTGGAACTTGTGAAGCTGATTGATCAGAGTCAGAGGGAAGCACAGATCCTCTGACCGTTGTATCTTCTGATTCTGAACTCAGAGGGAAGTACACAGTCTTTAGAGTCATCCTGCTTCTGGACTTCAGAGTCTTCACTCTTCAGAGTCTGGATCATCAGAGTCTTCTACACCATTAGAGCTTCTGAGCCTTCAGAGTCTTTTGGTTGTCAGATCTTCTGGATCATCAGAGCTTCTAGTGAACTGAGTCCTTATCAGAGCTTGATATGCTTCTGATCTTCTGAAGCTTTTCCACTGTTCAGAGTGAACATGGAGAATGCGAAAGCGATGCTTGGGTCACTCTTTAAGCACAGTGCTTCTGATTTGTGTGAGATGAAATAGAGGTCAGAGCCTGTAAATAGCACACTCAGAAAAACACGTTAGAGTACCACAATTGTTCATATCAAAAGGTTAACTTGTAATCATCAAAACATAGAGTTGTACTACTAGATCAAAACTTGATCTTACAATCTCCCCCTTTTTGATGATGACAAAACTAAGATTTTTGATGAACAATTCTTAAACAATAAACTGAATTCACTCAGAGTTTAGAGATATAGAGTAAGACTTATCCTGATGTGAATAGTTTATCTTGCTCATTTTGAATTCAAGTCACTGCTTGATTCTGAGCTTAGCTCCCCCTGAATCTAATACTTGATGAAAACGTTAGTAAAGTCTAGATTCTGAGCTAAATAATATAAGAGTTCAGAGTGAAAATTTTATGACATAGATGAAATAGAATAATCAGAGCGCATAAGTATTCAGAGTCAACGGACAAGGTATCAGAGTCTTGGGTATCAGAGTCAAACTAAAATCACTTCAGAAGAAGTGAAATGTATTCCTTGTATTTGCCCAGTGACACATCTATGGTCATAAAGGTGGAACTCTTAAATTCTCCAAAAGAAAAATAAATCACACTAACACAGCTTACACATCAAAAACTGGGTAGTACTCCCCCTTTTTGTCATAAGCAAAAAGCTTGGGGTGTGAAAAACTTAGCTTGAAGTATAAGGTACTCCCCCTTAGAGAAGGTCTAAGTTTCAACAAAAGAAATAAAATGATGCATGAATCAGAGTTAGGCGACATAAAGAGAAGAGTTAATGCAAGAGAGGAACGTTTACCACCGGCCAAGGAAGTAAAGAGAAGTGTCAGTTACCCTCGAGAAACTGTAAAAGCATTAACTTTCGGAGAGAGAATGAAGCCTATATAAAGCGATGGAGAATAGGGTAAGCTTCACAACTCGATCAATACCATAATCAGAAGTGGCTTCATACATGATTGCACTAGAGGAGCTCAGAAGGAAGGCCTTTGAGGAGGACTTGTTCCTTAATATAAGGCATCCAGAGGGTACAAAAACCATGTCAGAGCTGATGAGGACACTGCTTGAGGAGGAACTTCGTCCAGAGCTAGAGAGGGATCTGAAGGAATTTCTTGCCTTCGTGGAGGAAGTGCAAGAACTCAGCCAGCTTGAACTGAAGCTGCTGGAAGAAAAGGAAACTTTAGAGAAGAAGCTCAAGGCAACAGAAGAGATTCTGGAGAGGGATGAGCTAAACGCCAATCTCAACAACGTCCAGTATTCACTGGATCGTCTGGAGAAGGAGAGGTTAGAGCAGCGCCAAGAATGCAGAAGAATGAGGAAGGATCCTCCATTCTAGATTTAGGGACAAATGTATGATGTAATGACATAAATGTGATGAATAAAGAAAACTTTGCAAACATAATGTGACATATATATATATATGTATGCATAGATAATCACAGACGAGCAAGGCAGAATAACAAAAGTAACTTAAAGAAAATAAACAGAAGTTAACAAGATAAAACAAAGTTAGGAGAGAAAAAGCGAAGAGATCCTAAGACTAGGGTTTATCAGATCGACGCAGAAGTTCCATCATCATTTGCTTCATGTCCATTAGCATAGACTCATGAGTATCAAGACGTTGTTCCATGATGTCGAGTCTGGACGAGCTTGACTGTGTAGAGCTAGAAGGAACATTCTGAGCAGCTTGATGAGCTGGAAGGGAAGCAGAAGCAACAGGAGTAAAAACCACTAGTGCAAGTGCTTGATATCTAAGAGCTTCAGCTTCAGCTTCAAGTCTCTCTGCCTCTAATCGTGCTTGTTCAGCTTGAGCTGCTGCTTGTCGTGCAGCTTCTTCTGCTTGCTCTTGCTTTCTTCTTGCCTCTTCAACAGCTTCAAGGAGCTTATGTCTCTGTTGTTGTTCATGAAGAGCCACCCTTCTTGCAAACCTCTGCTTAGCAGCCTCGATCCTCTGATTCCTTTCTGCAGTCAGATGCTCCATCATAATAGGAACCTGAGCTACTAGCCAAGTACTCAGACTATTCCACTTTTCAGCCACAGAATCAGCATTCTCACTCAGGTCATTGTGACCTTGCACGTTGCGTAGCATCAAGGAAGCTTCATGATTAAAAACATTGATGCACTCAGAGAGAGAGGTGGGTCTGAGGTAAGTGTAGGGAACTATGGAGAGGTTAGTTTCTGGAGAGGTTGGATGATTGCTACTGTTAGCTTCAGAGGCACCTTGAGGGGAGCCAATGTCAAAGGTTTGGACATGAGGTTCAGAGGCTCCAAGGTGTGGTTCAGAAGTTTCAACCAGAGGGTGTGGTGACCTAACCGAGGAGTGGTTAGACACAGATTGTTCTGGTTCTGGTTGGACTGACTCTTGTTGGACAGGGTCAGTTTGAGCTTGTTGAGCCAAAGGATCTGCCTCATGAAGGGGATTAGCCAAGATAGGTTCATCTGGGTCAACTAGACGTTCAGGTCTAGGTCCAGGATATCTCCTAGGGCTTGGACATGTGAGGTAATACTCTGGGATGGCAGACACTTTTTCTTTTCTGACTTCCATGAATTTACGCTGTGACTCAGAGTTATTGGAAGGGGAGGAGTCAGCAACGTTGGTTGGGAATGATACAGGAGTATAGGCAGTGGAGGAGTCTGTATCACTGGTTTTGGCAGCCAGACGTTCTGATGCTCTGGGGACAGAGTGATCAGCCGTTCTGGGTTCTTGTTCTGGTTCAAGAATAATGGGTTCAGAGGTTAAAAGGTTGTACCGAATGGTAATGGGTGAGGTTGGATCAGAGGGTCCGGTAGGTTGGTTTTGAAGCATATTCCAAAGAGGTGCTTCGTTTGGAGAAGGTTGGAAAAATGAAGATCTTGGTGAATTAGGTGGTGAAGTGGTTTGTACGGCTGATTGGGACTCTGGGATAGGAGTGAGTGGGTTGGAAGATTGTTTCAGCATAGCAGAAATGGGGAGTGCATCAAATGTATCTAAATCATCATCAGAAGTAATAGCAGACTTACTTGATGATCGCGCTGAAGACCGAGTCACTCTGACAGGAGTCTCAATCCTTCTGATCACTTGAGCAGCCGGTTCCACACGTGTGGGCTTCACCACGAGTCTGACTTGTTTCTTCTTCTTCTTGGGAGGAGAAGGACCATCGTTATTGTCACCATCATCACCATCATCTGGCCTAGTGGTTTCATCATGTTTCCTCTTAGGCTGGTTAGCCTTCTTCTTCCTCTTCAGAGGGATATCAGATTCCTCAGAGGATTCTTCTAAAACCATCTTCCTCTGAACTTTCTTCTTGGGAGGAGAGTCAAACTCTGGAGCCGGGGGAAATCGCCTGAAGAATTCATCTAAATCAATTTCAAGGCCTTATGCCCTTAGGTCTTCAACATAGCACCTAATAGCTTCTGGGTTGTCTGCCTGTGTCCACAGAGGATAGTCATTCAGAGGGACTCTTCTTCTTCTAACTTCATTTGAAGTGTCTTCATGAGCAGGGTCTACCCTCTTCTTGACCAAACCCATCTTCTTCAAGGATGTGGATGTGAAGACATCACTCACAATGGTGGTCAGATCCTCAGTGCAGCCAGCATTGATCATATCTTCCACAAGTTTACTTTCAATGAAGAGGTCTGATAGCAGTCTTCCAAAAGGGATGTACTTGATGGCAGACTTGATGGATGCAGTAGTTCTGGACTTCCTGATGCATTCTTTCAGGTAAGAAAATAAGAAGTAGGGAAGGCAGATCTGCTTCTTATCCTGAATGAAGAATAGCATCGCCTTCTGGCAGAAGTTGATGTAGTCAGGAGAACTACCCTTAGGCCTCTGGTTGATGCAGTTGAGCAGAATCTTGTGCCAGATTTTGAGCTTGGGATGAAGGTCCAACACCTTGTAGTCAGTCTTGCCCGGTTTGTAGTTGGTGTAGAGAGCCTTGTTGGTTTCTTCCCTTGTTCTAGGTTTCAACTTAGATTCAGTCAGTTGAAATCTATACCCAGTTCCAGTGTGTGCACCCAGCAGATTCACTATAGACTTCTCCGTGACGATTATCCTCCTTCCAGCTATGTACGAAACCACCTGAGTATCATCACACTTAGCGTGTTTCCAGAATTCCTTGACCAATTTGTCATAAATTGGTCCTCTGAGCCTGTTGAAATACTCTTCCCAACCCTGAGCTTGAACTTCAGGACGCAAGTCATACCCATTCGCAGCTATATTTTCCAGATCGAATCTCCATTCAGCAAGCACTTGGAGTTCTTCCGGAGCATAAACACAGTGAACGGCACAGCCCCGTTCTGCAATCGGAATCATCTTCTCTTGAGCCGGAGCTTGACTCGGAGTTTCAGGACCCAATTGACCTGTAGCTTGCCCTACTACCATGTGAGGAAACCTGGTTGCACCTGCACCTTCGTTTCTGGTTTGTCTCACCATCTTGAGCGGTTGGAGGTTTTGGGTAGAAAGGAAGATGAAGATAAGGAATAGAGAGAGAGAGAGAGATCGTGGGTGAGAGGTTTTGAAAAACTGAAGAGAGAGAATGTAAAACCCTAAGTGTAGGAGAACGTGTGTGTATAGTGGCTTTTTAAAAGCAACCGTTGTTGATCAAGAAGCAGGTTAAAATCAACGGTTAAAAATTAAAGACATCATAGTAACAGTAAATACACATATCACACGCAGGAGAGAAGCACATCAACACTCATTATGACAAACTGTCACACGGGCACGAGGAACTATGCATGAGAGATACTGACACACATTTACTGTCTATGCTTCAGAGTCAGCACCAATGGGTACATACACACTGATTGAGTTACCTTCTGGACTAGACATCTTCTGATCAAGAAGTATCATAGTCAGAGGTTCTGATCCATCTTCACTCTGGACAAAAGTCCATGTTCAGATTTTTCAGAATAAAATTAAATCTATCCTCTGCTAAGGGCTTTGTAAAGATATCTGCCCATTGATGGTCAGTATCAACAAACTTCAGAAGAAGTACGCCCTTCTGTACATAATCTCTAATAAAATGATACTTTACCTCAATGTGCTTTGCCCTTGAATGCAAGATAGGATTCTTACTCAATGAGATTGCAGCAGTGTTATCACAATAGATTGAGATATTGCTCTCAAGGATCTGATAATCCTCCAGCTGATGTTTCATCCAGAGCATCTGAGTGTTGCATATTGCTGCTGAGATATATTCTGCCTCCATAGTGGATAGTGCAATGGTTGATTGCCTCTTGTGTAAGGCCCGAGTTTTTAAGTTCATGCTAAGTGAATAAACTTCTTATTCACGATTAGGGTTGATGTAATGAGAAGGGAAACCTGAACGAAAGTTTATTAAATGAAATATATTTATGAAGGAGAAAGTTCAGGAAAAGTTCAAGGATTGCATTATGATCGATAAAAGTTATAGCACGAACGTTTTACGCTTAAACCTAGGTCAGAAACCCTAGTATATAGCTAATTTTCACTTTTAGGCACGATGGCAGTTAATTCCAAAAATCTTCAGAGAAATGTTAGGACTTCTCTTTTTCCATATATCACAATCGTTTCGAGGCGAAACTCTAGGATCTACGAACGTCCGATTCCAATCATCAGAAGTTTGCCGAAACCGAATCCCTGGTATTTCAAAACCCTAGAATCACCCGACTATGGGGACTTTATCTATTCAGAGCTTCAAATGAAGATTCTACACGCATACACCCATTTCTCTTGATGATTTCAATCTTTCTTCAGAAGGAAGTTTTCCATTCCGACATTCGATGCAAAAAGCAACTTATCGGGTAAAATAGTTTTACACCGATTTTGCACCGACTTTGCATTAGTTGCCAAAAATACAAGGAGACATCTTCTTAGCTTAGGAATTCCTTTGCCAAAACCTATCTTAGAATTCATGGAGAATGATGCCGGAAAAATCAAATTCGCGAAACTTTCATTTTCCCGCGAATTACCATTTTCTATATATAGCAAGCAAGTGAGAAAAAAACACAAAACTCCTCCATTTTCCCTCTCAAGTCCGCGAGTTCATCAAGGAAGAAGGAAGAAGAGTTTTTGTTCAAACCTTGCTTGATCGTCGATCAATCAGTTGCTACTTCAAGGCTTCGAGGTATAGTCGCTAATCCTTACCTCCGATCGCTTTTTCCATAGCTTTTCTGTAGAGTTTTCTGAGCGGATAGTTTATGGGTTTTTGCAAAACTATCCTGAATCTTTCATTTCTGATTCTAAACCTCTTCTATATGTGCCCAAGATCACTTCTGCCGGATTAGATTTTCCGTTATGTCGCCGGAATTCCGCCGGAATCAATTTGAACCTAAAATACCCATTTTTGGAGTTTTTGGTGTTAAGCTTCAACCTTTAGGCTGAAAACTATCGCCTTAGCTTAGTGCTAGTAGGATTAGTTGTCATAAACGTCGTTGGTGACGTCCCTGCAAAATTTTATTTTTGGGATTTCAATTTTGAAAATCCTAAGTTAAAAATCATGACCAAAATACCGCTGCGACAGTTTTTGATCCGATAATTTTTCCGAGTTCAGAATACCCTTAGTTACGGCTTATGATAGCATAGGAACCAAGTTTGATCGAAGAAAAATCGAACCCCACAATTAACCAAAGTGGCCGAGCCCTATTAGGGGGGAAGAGGAAAATTTCCTTTTCCGAAAACTTGTCCTTTCGCGCTAGATTATCGTACCTCGGAGTATGTATTGCTTCGTGTAACCTTAGTAAGTATTGATAGTTTAGTTTCCGATAGATTCTGATAGTATTTCTGTGGTTTTGCTCTAAAGGTGATTTTGAGGAATTTCCAGCGGAGCAAGGCTTTGATTGTGAAGGAGCTTTAGGAGATAACTCTGGAGAACCTACAGGTGAGGGCTTCTCACTGAATCTCTAGTTAATGCTTAGGGTCGATGTTTCGACATTGTTTACTGTTTATGCACTGGAATTGTGTGTGATTGGAAAATGTTTTCTGAGGCTTCGGCTGACAATGTAGATGATTCATCTACTGAATGTTTTTGAGATTGTCTTACATGCTATGTGCTATGTGGGTAATCTAGGATGTGTGGTGCATGCTTTATATGCTAAGTGCTAAGTGTTTATGATGCGATTTATTGATATATGACATGTTGTTGATTGTGATGATTTAAATATGCTCTGTACTGGAATCTGAGATTCTGAATGGTGAGAATAGCAGGCAGGTCATGCCGATTTTATTTTGAGAGTTTTGAGAAAGTTTGATAGGACGAACGAGGTTCGGACCTTAATTTTGTTTAGTGGATCGAGACATCCTCTGGAAGCGACTTGGGATTGGGAGATCCTGCAAATGTATAAGACTTGCGATAAGACGAAATGGAATCTATTTTATAAAGAAAATTCATAAGACCTTAAATAACCTCAAAATCTTTAAGTAATGATAACAACCTCGAAGGAAGGCATTGGAAGTCAAGTCATAGTTTTGGAAAAACGAGGAGTATCGTCGGATCCAAGTGTTGAGGAGTTTGGTAAGTTCTGAGTATGTTGGTACTCCTTCGCTCGTTGAGCAGTTTGTTAGCCATCCAAGGGATGAGCCGAGAAGCTTCACTGAGGCGTGAGACCTTGTGAATGCGTGATACTCCACTGAGGCGTGAGACCTTGTGGAAAGCATGGATCTTCACTGAGGCGTGAGACCTCGTGAACAACATGAAGCTTCACTGAGGCGTGAGACCTTGTGAATGCGGGATACTCCACTGAGGCGTGAGACCTTGTGGAAAGCATGGAACTCCACTGAGGCGTGAGACCTTGTGAGAGCATGAAACTTCACTGAAGCGTGAGACTTCGTGAGAGCATTGATGACCCGAAGAGTCATCATGAGTGGTTGCACTCATTTTATGATTATTGTATTTTGTCGCAGAATCGACTTTACCTTAGGGTAAGCTTTTAGAGACATTAATTTAGCTAGAACACGTGGCGACGTGTCGAGTGAGGTCGGAGACGTTGTTTGGCTAATCACTGCATTGCATGCACTCATTAAGTGCTTTAAACACGGCGAGATACCGGACCACGGCGGATTCCAAAATTGGTTATAAGACCAGGATTTCCGCGTAAGAGCGCTGCTAGGTGACTCTTAGTAGCAGACCGAAATGGCAGACCTACGGGTTACGGCTGATCTGACTACCTTTGTGTGGTGTAAGAGGCACGCGGGCCGAAATGGCACCACCGTGGCTGGTGAAGGGCTGATCCGTTGATGTCCATCCGTTCCGGATTGCATATTGGTTGACTGGGTTAACCTGCATATCATTTCATGCAACATGCATACTGACATAGTTGATGAGTGTGTTTGATACTTGTTAGTTCTACTTGATGCATGTTAACTGTGATTTACAGTCGCTATATTCTTTGTGGAAATATGCAACCCTAGGATGTTATCCCTAGCTATAAGCCTAAGTGGCTATTCTCTTATCTATATCTATTGGTGCTATTATTTATGTAATTCTTTGGAGTTGACCCTCGCGTCTTCTGTGTGTGCTTTGGCGGACAAACGCCCTTTGTCAGATGTCTTTGGCGGACTGGTTCACGACGGTTCACCCTTCGGGGGAAACTAGAGTTGGGATGCTGGAACAGGAGCGCATCGCGATAACGAGCGGAGGACGGATGGTGTACATAGACTAGGTCGTTCGGGATTTCGAATTCGGATGACGATCATGCCAGCATGTAGGATTGAGTGTTAGTGTGAGCTCCTCGAGATGGGATTAGTGTAGGAGTAGAGTCTTAGCTCTGAACATTATTTGTTTCATTCGGGACAGGGTAGTTTCCCACCTATAGCTTTTTGTGTGGTTTCTTTACGGGAATCACAGAGAGTTGGTTGGACTTAGGAGGTCTTGTTTCAGGCCGATGGGCCAGCTTATTCTCAGTTTTGAGGGATAGTGTTGCGGACACTTACCTTTAGATTTGGTTTGTACATTTTGCCTTCGGGCGCTACAATTTTCTTTCCGTCACTGGAGGTTACTCGTGACGAGGTTGTTACTTACAGCGGGGGCTGTTTATATATTGTATATTAGCTCTATTACTTTTCGCTTTTGGGTTTTATTTAATTCAGTCTTGTCTTAGTTATTATCGAAAAAAAAATATTTCACGTTTTTCCGCATTAAGTTTACTTTTGGTTACTAAAGTGACGCCACCGAAATCGGGGTGTTACATCTTGCTTGCCCATGAGACTAGATTACTTCCCAGAAATTGACAATTTCCAGAAGTACTTTTTCTCTCTATTCTATCTCCAGCATAATCAGCATCACAATAACCTGAAAGCTTATACTCTGATGTTTTCTTATACATCAAGCCAAGGTTAGTGGTGCCTTTCAGATACCTTAGGATCCTCTTAACAGCAGTTAAGTGGGTTTCCCTTGGGTCAGATTGGAAACGAGCACATAAATGAACACTAAACAATATATCTGGCCTAGATGCAGTTAAGTATAGAAGTGATCCTATCATACCACGATAGAGCTTCTGACATACTTTACCACTTGCAACTTCTTTCTCCAAAATACATGAAGGATGCATTGGAGTCTTGGCCACAGTAGATTCCAGCATGTTGAACTTCTTCAGAAGTTCTTTAGTGTACTTGCTCTGATGGATATATGTTCCTTCTGGTGTTTGATCAACTTGTATTCCCAGAAAGTATTTGAGTTCACCCATCATACTCATCTCAAATTCAGCCTGCATCATCTTAGAGAATTCTTTGCATAGAGATTGATTAGCAGAGCCAAATATTATATCATCAACATAGATTTGCACAATTAAGATATCATCTTTGTAAGTTTTGCAAAAGAGAGTTGTATCTATTTTACCCCTTACAAACTCATTCTCTAGAAGGAATGAGCTGAGTCTCTCATACCATGCTTTGGGAGCTTACTTCAGACCATAGAGTGATTTCTTCAATTTGAATACATGGTCTGGATTCTTCTCATCTTCAAAACCTGGGGGTTGATGAACGTAGACTTCCTCTGATATATAACCGTTTAGGAAATGATTCTGAATACATGTGATGCAATGATTCTGCTTTTCTTCTGAGGTTGTGAATCAGAGGGACCAGCTTCTTTATCTGGATCATCTTCCTCTGGCTCAGCTTCCTATGGAGCTTTGCCTTTATCAGAAACATTAATGCTTAAATCTGCAAACTTCTCAACTAGCTTTGACTGATCAGAGTCAGGCTTATCGTCAAATCTAACATGAATAGACTCTTCAATAGTCTTAGCATCAGTATTATAAAATCTAAAACCTTTAGATCTTTCAGAGTAACCAAGTAATAGACATTTAGAACACTTAGCATCAAATTTATGCAATCTATCCTTAATATTAAGAACATAACAAACACAACCAAAAGGATGAAAGTAAGAAATGTTGGGTTTGATATTCTTCCACAATTCATAAGGAGTCTTATTCAGAATTGGTCTCACAGAGATTCTGTTCTGAATGTAACACGCTGTGTTTACTGCCTCTGTCCAAAAGTGCTTAGCCATGCCAGTTTCTTGGAGCATGGTTCTAGCCATCTCCTGAAGAGTTCTGTTCTTCCTCTCAACAACAACATTTTGGTGAGGAGTTATGGGACAAGAGAAATCATATGCAATTCCATAGGAATCAAACAGACTCTCAAACTTGTCATTCTTAAACTCTCCACCATGATCACTTCTGACACGCACAATCCTACAAGCCTTCTCGTTTTGCACTTGGGCTATGAAGGTAGAGAACACAGCATGAGACTCATCCTTGCGGGTTAGAAATTTTACCCATGTCCAGCGGCTATAGTCGTCAACGATGACCATCCCATATCTCTTGCCACCTATAGACTCAGTTTTCACTGGTCCAAACAGGTCGATATGCAGAATTTCTAACGGCCTTGAGGTTGAGACAACATTCTTTGCCTTGAAAGGGACTTTAGTGAATTTTCCTTTCTGACATGCTTCGCAAAGAGCGTCTGAAGCGAACTTCAGAGTGGGTAAGCCCCTGACAAGGTTTAGCTTACTCAGCTGAGAAATCTTTCTCACACTGGCATGCCCTAACCGTCTATGCCATACCCACTGCTCTTCATTAACAGAGAGAAGGCACTTCACATTCTGAGCCTCCAACTCAGATAATCTGATCTTATAAATGTTGTTCTTCCTCTTGCTGTTAAACAGAACAGAGCCATCGATCTGACTTACAGCCCTGCAAGACTTTTGATTGAAAATAACATCATAACCCTTGTCAGCTAATTGACTTATAGACAATAAGTTATGAGTTAAGCCGTCTACCAATAACACATTATCAATGCATGGACTACTATCTACACAAATAGTACCAGTACCAACAATTTTACCCTTTTCGTTCCCACCAAAGCCAACTTCGCCTCCAGGCTTAAGTTTTAGCTCTTGGAACATACGCCTTTCTCCCGTCATGTGACGCGAGCATCCACTGTCCAGATACCATGATTGGTGTTTCAGTGGAGCTATCAAGGATATCTGCAACATAGATAATCTTGTCCTTAGGTACCCACTTTCTAGGTCCTTTCTTGTTAGTTACCCCAGAGGTTCTGATCACCTTGGGTGTCTCAACATGATATATTAAAGGAATTTTTGCATGATATTTAGACATGGAGAAAGATCCCTTTTTAAGAGGGGGTTTAGCAACTTCAGCAGGTAAAGGATCAGGCAATATAGTACCAGAGGGAGCAAAGCATTCATATAAAGATTTAACTTTAGACACAGTAGGCTCATTTCTAATTGGTTTAGAATAGCCAATGCCATGCATTCCGTTTCTGCTTACACCATAGATCATTGAAGCCATTAAGCTTCTATCTACACTTTTAGCCAGGAATCTTTGAAAAGACTTTTCATACTTAGATTCATTTCTACAATTAGAGGCATCACAAGCAACTATTTCTTCTAACTTAGCAATCTGGTTCTTAAGCACAGAGTTAGAATTCACCAAAGCATGATTGTCATTTTTCAATTCAGAAATAATTTTCTCATGTTCAGAAGGAGTCTTAGAAACAGCAGATAAGTTCTTTTTCAACTTTTTATGCTTAGACAATAAGGAGTTATACTTATCCATGATATCAAACAAGGCATGTTTCAATTCGGAGGTTGAGAAAGAAGCGAATACCTCATTTTCATCGTCTGATCTGGGATCTCCTTCTGATTCTGAGTCAGAGTCAACAGCATCCTATGACTCTGCTCCTTAGTCTTTGACAATAGCCATGAGTCCTTGGACTTCACCATCAGAGTCAACATCCTCTGACTCTGATTCCTCAAATGTCACCATCAGACTCTTCTTTGTCTTGAAGTTCTTCTTTGGCCTTTTGTCCTTCTTCAACTTTGGACAGTCACTTTTGTAGTGCCTAGATTCCTTGCACTCGAAACATGTGACCTCCTTGATTGATGACTTCTTCTGGCCTAAAAACTCATACTTTCCTTTGGCCTTTCCAGAGCCTCTGTACTTGCTCTGCTTGTGCTTCCCGATGCGGTTGAGTCTCTTGGAGATCAGAGTCAGCTCATCTTCATCAGAATCTTCTGATGCTTCTTCAGATTCTTCTGCTTCAGCTTGGAGAGCCTTTGACTTTTCAGCCTTAGCCTTCTCAGATTTGGATTTCAAGGCTATAGACTTTTTCCTCAGATCTTGCATCTCAGAGCGCTTCAGCTCATGGCATTTCAAAATGCTGATGAGTTCTTCTAAACTCATATTCTCGACATCTCTCGTGAGCTCTATTGATGTCACTAAAGGCATCCAGCTTTCAGGAAGACTCCTGAGAACCCTTATGACATGGTCTTTTGTTGTGTAGCTCTTGTTGAGAGGTCGTATGCCAGCTACAAGCAACTGAAATCTGGAGAACATTTCTTCAATGGACTCATTTGGCTCCATGATGAAGGATTCATATTTTTGGATCAAGGACAATGCCTTTGATTCTTTGACTTTCTTGTTTCCTTCATGAGACATCTTCAGAGATTCAAAAATGCCTTTTGCAAACTCACGATCTGTAAGACCCAAGATTTTAAGCTTAGAATAAGTGGAAGAGATTTCCATTTACGATTAGGGTTGATGTATTGTGAAGGGAAACCTGAACTAGAGTTTACCAAATGAAATAAATTTATGAAGGAGAAAGTTCAGGAAAAGTCAAAGGATTACATCATGATCGATAAAAGTTATAGTACGATCGTTATACGCTTAGCCTAGGTCAGAAACCCTAGTATATAGGTAATTTTCACTTTTAGGCACGACGGAAGTTAATTCCAAAAATCTTCAGAGAAATGTTAGAACTTCTCTTTTTCCATATATCACAATCGTTTCGAGGCGAAACTCTAGGATCTACGAACGTCCGATTCCAATCATCGGAAGTTTGCCGAAACCGAATCCCTGGTATTTCAAAACCCTAGAATTTCTCGACAATGAAGACTTTATCTATTCAGAGCTTCAAATGGATATTCTACACGCGTACACCTATTTCTCTTGATGATTTCAATCTTTCTTCCGAAGGAAGTTTTCTATTCCGACATTCGATGCAAAAAGCAACTTATCGGGTAAAATAGTTTTACACCGACTTTGCACCGACTTTGCATTAGTTGCCAAAAATACAAGGAGACATCTTCTTAGCTTAGGAATTCCTTTGCCAAAACCTATCTTAGAATTCATGGAGAATGATGCCGGAAAAATCAGATTCGCGAAACTTTCATTTTCCCGCGAATTACCATTTTCTATATATTGCAAGCAAGTGAGAAGAAATCACAAAACTCCACCATTTTCTACCCAAGGAGGCCGCGAGTTTGCTAAGGAGAGGAGGAGAAGATATTTTGTTCAATCCTTGCTTGATCGTTGATTAATCAGTTGCTGCTTCAAGGTTTCGAGGTATAGTCGCTAATCCTTACCTCTGATCGCTTTTTCCATAGCTTTTCTGTAGAGTTTTCTGAGTGGATAGTTTATGGGTTTTTGCAAAACTATCCTGAATCTTTCATTTCTGATTCTAAACCTCTTCTATATGTGCCCAAGATCACTTCTGCCGGATTAGATTTTCCGTTATGTCGCCGGAACTCCGCCGGAATCAATTTTAGCCTAATATACCCATTTTGGAGTTTTTGGAGTAAAGCTTCAACCTTTAGGCTGAAAACTATCGCCTTAGCTTAGTGCTAGTAGGATTAGTTGTCATAAACGTCTTTGGTGACGTCCCTGCAAAATTTTATTTTTGGGATTTCAGTTTTGAAAATCCTAAGTAAAAATCATGACCAAAATACCCCTACGACAGTTTTTGATCCGATAATTTTTCCGAGTTCAGAATACCCTTAGTTACGGCTAATGAAAGCATAGGAACCAAGTTTGATCGAAGAAAAATCGAGCCCCACAATTACCAAAAGTGGCCGAGCCCTATAGGGGAGGAGGAGGAAAATTTCCTTTTCCGAAAACTTGTCTTTTCGCGCTAGATTATCGTACCTTAGAGTATAGATTACTTCGAGTAACCTTAGTAAGTATCGATAGCTTAGTTCTCGATAGATTCTGATAGTATTTTTGTGACTTTGCTTTAAAGGAACTTTTGAGGAATTTCCTGAGGAGCAACGCTTTGCTTGTGAACAAGTGTTAGGAGACCGTCACTGGAGGTTTACTCGTGACGTGGCTAGCTACTTACAGCGGAGGCTGTTATATATATTGTATATTAGTTCTGTTTATCGTTACTGTTGGGTTTTATTTAATTCAATCTTGTCTTAGTTATTATCAAAAAAAAATATTTCACGTTTTTCCACATTAAGTTTACTTTTGGTTACTAAAGTGACGCCACCGAAATCGGGGTGTTACACGATCTGTAATCTTCTAGTACTCTTCATAAGAAATAGCACTTAGAAGAATTGCTCTTGCTTTGTGATGTTGTGAGTACAGCTTCTTTTGATCTGCAGTCATCTCTGACCTTGGGATCTTCTTGCCATCTGCATCAACTGGACGCTCATAGCCATCCACGATAATATCCCAGAGATCTGCATCAAAACCCAGAAAGAAACTTTCAAGTCTATCTTTCCAGTATTCGAACCTTTGACCTTCGAACATGGGAGGCTTTGCATTGTATCCATCTTTCTGTGTTTCACTGGTGGTAGCCATTGTTTTTCACACCGGCCCGGATCACTGAACACTGTTAGGTGTGGTAATCAGAACTTGCGCTCTGATACCAATTGAAGGTATGAAAAACGGTAGAAAGGGGGGGCTTGAATAACGTTTTCAAGATAAAACGACCACCTTAAAGATTTTATCAAATCTTTCAAAACAAATGAAGTGCTTAAGATAGGAGATAGAAAAGCACACAAGGATTTTATCCTGGTTCACTTGATAAATCACTCAAGCTAATCCAGTCCACCCGTTAAGGTGATTTCTTCCTTCTTAGAATGAAGGCAATCCACTAATCAGGTATGTGTTACAACTGCACTTGAAACCTACAAGTGACTAACAATACACTTACTTAGCTCACACTAAGATTCACTCTCTTAGTCTTCTCTAGGATCCGATCAACCTTGATCTCCTAAAGGCAAACTATACAACTGTATATGAAGTTCTTGTTTACAAAGAAAGTGCTTCTAAAAAGCTTATAGTAAACACAATGAAATTCAAGATGAAAGAAAGCTTAGAAGGATTTGAATATTTCTTGCGTGTAGGTGAATGCTTCTAGCCACTTCTTTCAATCTTCAGCCTCTATTTATACTCCAAGGTTTAGGGTTGAACGTTGCATGGGAATGCTACCGTTGGAGGGCAATTCTGGAAATTCCAGCTTCTGCTGTTGGCTGAGGATGTTAGGTAGGTCGTCAGGATAGTACACTTTACTTTTGTACTTGGATAGTGACATGACCTTAAACCTAGCAGACTTCTAATCAGGGGAACGCTTCGTGTTGGAACTTGTGAAGCTGACTGATCAGAGTCAGAGGGAAGCACAGATCCTCTGACCGTTGTATCTTCTGATTCTGAACTCAGAGGGAAGTACACAGTCTTCAGAGTCATCCTGCTTCTGGACTTCAGAGTCTTCATTCTTCAGAGTCTGGATCATCAGAGTCTTCTACACCATTAGAGCTTCTGAGCCTTCAGAGTCTTTTGGTTGTCAGATCTTCTGGATCATCAGAGCTTCTAGTGAACTGAGTCCTTATCAGAGCTTGATATGCTTCAGATCTTCTGAAGCTTTTCCACTGTTCAGAGTGAACATGGAGAATGCGAAAGCGATGCTTGGGTCACTCTTTAAGCACAGTGCTTCTGATTTGTGTGAGATGAAATAGAGGTCAGAGCCTGTAAATAGCATACTCAGAAAAACACGTTAGAGTACCACAATTGTTCATATCAAAAGGTTAACTTGTAATCATCAAAACATAGAGTTGTACTACTAGATCAAAACTTGATCTTACAATCTCCCCCTTTTTGATGATGACAAAACTAAGATTTTGATGAACAATTCTTAAACAATAAACTGAATTCACTCAGAGTTTAGAGATATAGAGTAAGACTTATCCTGATGTGAATAGTTTATCTTGCTCATTTTGAATTCAAGTCACTGCTTGATTCTGAGCTTAGCTCCCCCTGAATCTAATACTTGATGAAAACGTTAGTAAAGTCTAGATTCTGAGCTAAATAATATAAGAGTTCTGAGTGAAAAATTTATGACATAGATGAAATAGAATAATCAGAGCGCTAGTAAATAGCTAGTTTACACTTAAAGTCACGATGGAAGCTAATTCCAAAAATCTTCAGAGAAATGTTAGAACTTCTCTTAATCCATATATAACAACCGTTTCAAGGCGAAACCCTAGGATCTACGAACGTCCGATTCCAATCCTCGGAAGTTTGCCGAAACTAAAACCCTGATAGTTCAAGAACCCTAGAATCAACCGACGATGAGGACTTTTTCTATTCGGAGCTTCAAATGAAGATTCCACACGCGTACACCCATTTCTCTTGATGATTTCAATCTTTCTTCAGAAGGAAGTTTTCTCTTCCGACATTCAATGCAAAAAGTAACTTATCGGGTAAAATAGTTTTACACCGACTTTGCATTAGTCACCTAAAATACAAGGAACCTCTTGTTAGTTTTGGAATTCTTTCGCCAAAACATATCTTAGAATTCACGGAGAATGAAGCCAGAAAATCGGAATCGCGAAACTTTCATTTTCCCGCGTTTTTCCATCCTCTATATATAGCAAGAAAATAAGAAAAAATGGCAAAACTTCATTGGAGGGGGAGGAAGAAGAGTTTTTCTTCATTTCTTGCTTGATCGTTGATTCAACAGTTGCTACTTGAAGGTATCGAGGTATAGTCGCTAATCCTTACCTCTGATCGTCGTTTCTGTAAGACCCAAGTTTTTAAGCTTAGGATCAGTGGAAGAGATTTCCATTTACGATTAGGGTTGATGTATTGTGAAGGGAAACCTGAACTAGAGTTTACCAAATGAAATAAATTTATGAAGGAGAAAGTTCAGGAAAAGTCAAAGGATTGCATCATGATCGATAAAAGTTATAGCACGATCGTTATACGCTTAACCTAGGTCAGAAACCCTAGTATATAGCTAATTTTCACTTTTAGGCACGATGGAAGTTAATTCCAAAAATCTTCAGAGAAATGTTAGAACTTCTCTTTTTCCATATATCATAATCGTTTCGAGGCGAAACTCTAGGATCTACGAACGTCCGATTCCAATCATCGGAAGTTTGCCGAAACCGAATCCCTGGTATTTCAAAACCCTAGAATCGTCCGACTATGGGGACTTTTTCTATTCAGAGCTTCAAATGAATATTCTACATGCGTACACCCATTTCTCTTGATGATTTCAATCTTTCTTCAGAAGGAAGTTTTCTATTCCGACATTCGATGCAAAAAGCAACTTATCGGGCAAAATAGTTTTATACCGACTATGCTTTAGTTGCCAAAAATACAAAGATACCTCATTTTAGTTTTGGAATTCTTTCGCCAAAACCTATCTTAGAATTCACGGAGAATGACGCCGGAAAAATCAGATTCGCGAAACTTTCATTTTACCGCGTTTTGCCAACCTCTATATATAGCCAAGAAATGAGAAAAAAATCACAAAACTCACCCAAAAACCCATTCAAGGCCGCGAGTTTGCATAGGAGAGGAGGAGGAGAGATTTTCTTCATTTCTTGCTTGATCGTCGATCAATCAGTTGCTACTTCAAGGTTTCGAGGTATAGTCGCTAATCCTTACCTCTGATCGCTTTTTCCATAGCTTTTCTGTAGACTTTTCTGAGTGGATAGTTTATGGGTTTTTGCAAAACTATCCTGAATCTTTCATTTCTGATTCTAAACCTCTTCCTTATGCGCCCAAGATCACTTCTGCCGGATTAGATTTTCCGTTATGTCGCCGGAATTCCGCCGGAATCAATTTTAGCCTTAAATACCCATTTTTGGAGTTTTTGAGGTAAAGCTTCAACCTTTAGGCTAAAAACTATCGCCTTAGCTTAGTGTTAGTAGGATTAGTTGTCATGAACGTCGTTAGTAACGTCCCTGCAAAATTTGGTTTTTGGGATTTCAGTTTTGAAATTTCTAAGTTAAAAATCATGACCAAAATACCCCTGCGACAGTTTTTGATCCGATAAATTTTCCGAGTTTAGAATACCCTTAGTTACGGCTAATGAAAGCATAGGAACCAAGTTTGATCGAAGAAAAATCGAGCCCCACAATTGTGAAAAGTGGCCGAGCCCTATAGAGGAGGAGGGGGAAAATTCCTTTTCCGAAAACTTGTCCTTTCGCGCTAGATTATCGTACCTCGGAGTATGAACTACTTCGTGTAACCTTAGTGAGCATTGATAGCTTAGTTTCCGATAGATTTTGATAGAATTCTGTGGTTTTACTTTAAAGGTTCTTTTGAAGAATTTCCTGAAGATCAAGGAGCTCATTGTGAAGGAACGTTTGAGGAGAACGTTGGAATAACTAGAGGTAAGGGCAACTTACCTTACTAGCTAATGCTTTAGGTGTCGACGCATTCGACTTGATTTATTGTTTATGCACTTGTTTGTGATTGACTGGGAAAAGTTTTCTGAGGCTTCGGCTGACAATGTAGATGATTCATCTACTGAATGTTTTTGGAGATTGACTTACATGCTATGTGCTATGTGGGTAATCTAGGATGTGTGGTGCATGCCTTATATGCTAAGTGCTATGTGGTTATTGCTTATTATGTTGATATATGACATGTTGATTGATGGTGCTGAGTTATTTATGCTTTAGCAATGAAATCTGAGTTTCTGAATAGTGAGAATAGCGGGCAGGTCATGCCGATTTTATTTTGAGAGTTTTGGGGAAAGTTTGATAGGACGAATGAGATTCGGGCCTTGTTATGGTGTTTTATGGATCGAGACATTCTCTGGAGTCATTTGGGGATTTGGAGATCCCGAGAACTTATAAGAATTGCGATAAGGCTAAAAGGATATTATTTTGTGAAGAAAACTCATAAGACCTTAAACAATCTCTAAATCTTTAAGTAATGATAATAATCTCGAAGGAAGCTTAGGAGTCGAATCTTAGTTTTGGAAAACGAGAAGTGTCGTCGGATCCAAGTGTTGAGATATTGAGAGGTTTTGAGTATGTTGATACTCTTGTGCTCTGGGAGCAGTTGTGTTGTTGGGCTATCTGAGAGATAAGCCGGGAAACGGGTAGTTTCCGAGCATGTTGATGCTCTTTGCTCGTTGAGCAGTGTTGACCATCGGATAGAGATGAGTCGGATGATAGGGAGATCATCATGAGATACAGTTTATGCCTTCGGGTACAGTTTATGCCTTCGGGTACAGTTTATGCCTTCGGGTACAGTTTATGCCTTCGGGTACAGTTTATACCTTCGGGTACAGTTTATGCCTTCGGGTACAGTTTATGCCTTCGGGTACAGTTTATGCCTTCGGGTACAGTTTATGCCTTCGGGTACAGTTTATGCCTTCGGGTACAGCTTATGCCTTCGGGTACAGCTTATGCCTTCGGGTACAGTTTATACCTTCGGGTACAGTTTATACCTTCGGGTAATTCGGACATCGACGGGGGATATGATCGACCGTGAGGTTAGGATCGACCTGTTGATTGTCGGGCATAGCGGAGGGAAAAGTCGACCCGCAGGGTTAGGACTGATCCGGCTATGTCAAGGTTGTAAGTGACACTCGGGAGTTATGGTCGACACAATGCCAGTGTTAGGACCGACTCAAACGTGCCCAGCCTACTCTTTCTGGAACCGTCGAGAGTGACGTTGCATTGACATATCATGCACCCTAATTGTATCGTTATGTGTTTTTGATGAGTTGATGTTGATAAACATCGTTATGTGTTTTGATGAGTAGATGTTGATAGATATCGTTATGTGCTTTGATGATTGAATTGTACTAAAGATTTGATGACATGCTATGTTTAAACCTTAGGGTAGACAATGCAGAACTTATATGTATATAGACAACATATATATATATACCCCTTATACTTTATCTGGTGTCTTGTATTCTCTATCCTATATTCCGTAAGTTGACCCTTGCACGTGCTACCTGTGTTTGGGGGGCTATGTATGCCCTTTTTGTCAGATGTCGTTGGGGGATTCTTCCGTGATTCCTCGTCGTTCGGGGAAGACCCGGAGCGAAATGACTACTATTGAGCCTTCGACGTGGACCCGGACTTCATGCATGACCAGATGGGAGTCGATGATGGAAGTATGGGGGATGGGTGATTAGAGTCTATTAAGGTTGGGTGTTAGTGTCCTAGCTCTGACTTATTCTTATTTTTGAGGGCTTGTGTTGCTGACACTTGACCTAACATTTTGGGATTGTACATTTTGCCTACGGGCGTTACATTTTTCTACTTTCCGTCACTGGAGGTTACTCGTGACGAGGTCGCTACTTACAGCGGAGAATGTTATATGTATTGTGTATTAGTTCTGTTACCTTTCACATTTGGGTTTTATTTATTTCAGTCTTAGTTGTCATCAAAAAAAAAATATTTACGTTTTTCCGCATTAAGTTTATTTTGGTTACTAAAGTGACGCCACCGAAATCGGGGTGTTACATTGTGGTATCAGAGCACGGTCGAGTCTTTCGGGAGTTGTTGGGGAATAGGTCTTCTGTGCTAGGTTGTGTGACTCTGCAAAGAGTGAAAAATTGATTGTCTGCAAGCGATTGTTCGCTTAAAAATTGATTGAAGTTATTGCTTAATCATATTGTATAGTTATGGAAATGCTATCTTATGATGAGTACTAACTGTTTGCTTAACTTAACAGAACATGGTGAACTCTAACCAACTTGCTGAGATGGTGGCCACTTTGGTCCAAGCAATGACTGTACAGACGAATGACAATGCACATAGGCGTGCTACTGAGGATACACGCGAGCTACACCGGCTTCAGAGAGAAGTAGCCCTGGACCAGAACAGAGGACTGAATGATTTCAGAAGGCAGGATCCACCCAAGTTCACGGGTGGGACTGACCCGGACAATGCGGATTTGTGGATCCAAGAAATTGAGAAGATTTTCGAAGTACTGCAGACTGCTGAAGGGGCTAAGGTGGGCCTGGAAACCTATCTGCTGCTGGGCGACGCTGAGTACTGGTGGAAGGGTACCAGAGGAATTATGAGGGCTAACCACGAAGAGGTGAATTGGAACTCCTTTCGTACTGCGTTTCTAGAGAAGTACTTTCCAACTAGCGCTCGAGACGAGCGGGAGGCACAATTTCTGACCCTGGGTCAAGGGAGCATGACCGTACCTGAGTATGCTTCCAAGCTGGAATCATTGGCTAAGCACTTCCAGTTTTTCAACAACCATGTTGATGAACGCTACATGTGTAAGCGGTTTCTGAATGGGCTGAGAGCAGACATCGAAGATTCTGTGAGGCCGTTGGGTATTATGCGGTTTCAAGCCTTAGTGGAGAAGGCCACAGAGGTGGAACTGATGAAAAATAGAAGGATGAATGGAGCTGGAACTGGGGGACCGATGAGGTCGAGTTCCCAAGACAATCTTGGAAAAGGAAGGTTTCAGATGAAGAAGCCTTATCAGCGCCCTATGGGGGAAGGTTATACCCTAGGACAGTACAAACCGATGACCCTTGCTACTGGAGGTGCAGGGAATCAAGTCGGCAACACGGACGTGACATGTTTCAGGTGTGGGAAGACTGGACATTTTGCTGACAAGTGCCCAGTGACTGGACCAAGATGCTTTAATTGCAACCGAGTGGGACATCGAGCTGTGGATTGTAAGGCGCCCAAGAAGGAGCCATCTGTTAACACTGCAAGGGGAAAGCGCCTCACTACTAGGGGAAGAGTTTATATCATGGACGGAGGAGGATCGAAGAAGTTAGCCAGAGGAGAGCGCAAGAACGACGGTAACCTTCTAACCATTCTTTCTCATTTCAGTATAATATATTCCATTACTCTCGTAGCGTGTGCAAACACACCTAACTTACTTACACTGTCTAAGCTTTGACCTTATAGTTATTATGCCTATTAATACCTTATTTGACCGTAGCTCGTATTTTAGCTATAGAAGTTATACGAGGTTTAGAATGACCCGCTAAGCTTAGAAAGTAGTCTTCTACCGATGCGTTTAAAAGGAAGCTAGAAGCTGAAGAATGAATCTCATAGAGATTTCTTATGGATAGTATACGTATGATGTCGAGGGCGTGTAGTTCCGTAGCGGAATCGTTGAGGATGTGAGGTCAGGATATTTGTGACTATTGGATGATAGGAACTCATTGACTGTTCCAGTGGGTTTTTCTAAATTTCACCTTCGATGTATTAGGCTTGATCAACTTAATATTGAGGGGGTGATATTCGGAATCAGAGCTGGCTATGGACTTTGATAGAAGGATTGGTAAGATTAACTTGATTGGATCGAGGATTAGTCGAGCTGGGAGGAAAAAGTTCGCATTAAGTATAAGTTCTCTTGCGAAGGAGATATAGTTTGAAGAAATGGATATTCATTTAGGAAGCATTGAAGAATTAACGGACATTAGAGGTCCAAACTTGGTGAAGGTTCAGGTTTTAAGTCTATGAATTGTTGTCTTAAGTTTCTAGGACTCGAAGTTGGTTAGAATTTGATAGAGAGATTAAGAAGTTGATTGACGAGATGGTGATCAAGTTACAGAAAAGGGAAGTGTTAGTATTAAGATGAACACTTGAGGTTGTCATATTTGGACAAGTTGCTTAAAGTCTAAGAGTGAATGAAACTTGTTATGGATTTCGGTGATACAAGCTAGAGATTAGCGAGTGAATTTTTCTAAGTGGAATGAGAATCTTAGGGTAAAGATTGACTTCAGAAGCTGGAGATCATATTCGAGTAAGAGTTTTAGTGGTGTTATCATTGATGATTGTAGTTAAACCTCGGCAAGTTGAAAGATGATATGTCTGTTGAGACGTCGTTGGTCAACATTGGGACTAGAAGAGTGAAACAATCGAAGGGAAAGCAGAGTGCTTTAGTAAGAGTTATTTGGAACAAAAACACAGACGATGCCATATGGGAGTTAGAGAAAAAGATCAAGAACAATAGTCAGAGTTTTTACTGAACCCTAAGTTTCGAGGACGAAACTTTCTTTTTGGAGGGTAGTAATGTAAGACCCAAGTTTTTAAGCTTAGGATCAGTGGAAGAGATTTCCATTTACGATTAGGGTTGATGTATTGTGAAGGGAAACCTGAACTAGAGTTTACCAAATGAAATAAATTTATGAAGGAGAAAGTTCAGGAAAAGTCAAAGGATTGCATCATGATCGATAAAAGTTATAGCACGATCGTTATACGCTTAACCTAGGTCAGAAACCCTAGTATATAGCTAATTTTCACTTTTAGGCACGATGGAAGTTAATTCCAAAAATCTTCAGAGAAATGTTAGAACTTCTCTTTTTCCATATATCAAAATCGTTTCGAGGCGAAACTCTAGGATCTACGAACGTTCGATTCCAATCATCGGAAGTTTGCCGAAACCGAATCCCTGGTATTTCAAAACCCTAGAATCACCCGACTATGGGGACTTTTTCTATTCAGAGCTTCAAATTAATATTCTACACGCGTACACCCATTTCTCTTGATGATTTCAATCTTTCTTCAGAAGGAAGTTTTCTATTCCGACATTCGATGCAAAAAGCAACTTATCGGGCAAAATAGTTTTATACCGACTATGATTTAGTTGCCAAAAATACAAGGAGACCTCATTTTAGTTTTGGAATTCTTTCGCCAAAAACTATCTTAGAATTCACGGAGAATGACGCCGGAAAAATCAGATTCGCGAAACTTTCATTTTACCGCGTTTTGCCAACCTCTATATATAGCCAAGAAATGAGAAAAAAATCACAAAACTCACCCAAAAACCCATTCAAGGCCGCGAGTTTGCATAGGATAGGAGGAGGAGAGATTTTCTTCATTTCTTGCTTGATCGTCGATCAATCAGTTGCTACTTCAAGGTTTCGAGGTATAGTCGCTAATCCTTACCTCTGATCGCTTTTTCCATAGCTTTTCTGTAGACTTTTCTGAGTGGATAGTTTATGGGTTTTTGCAAAACTATCCTGAATCTTTCATTTATGATTCTAAACCTCTTCCTTATGCGCCCAAGATCACTTCTGCCGGATTAGATTTTCCGTTATGTCGCCGGAATTCCGCCGGAATCAATTTTAGCCTTAAATACCCATTTTTGGAGTTTTTGAGGTAAAGCTTCAACCTTTAGGCTAAAAACTATCGCCTTAGCTTAGTGTTAGTAGGATTAGTTGTCATAAACGTCGTTAGTAACGTCCCTGCAAAATTTGGTTTTTGGGATTTCAGTTTTGAAATTTCTAAGTTAAAAATCATGACCAAAATACCCCTGCGACAGTTTTTGATCCGATAATTTTTCCGAGTTCAGAATACCCTTAGTTACGGCTAATGAAAGCATAGGAACCAAGTTTGATCGAAGAAAAATCGAGCCCCACAATTGTGAAAAGTGGTCGAGCCTTATAGAGGAGGAGGGGGAAAATTCCTTTTCCGAAAACTTGTCCTTTCGCGCTAGATTATCGTACCTCGGAGTATGAACTACTTCGTGTAACCTTAGTGAGCATTGATAGCTTAGTTTCCGATAGATTTTGATAGAATTCTGTGGTTTTACTTTAAAGGTTCTTTTGAAGAATTTCCTGAAGATCAAGGAGCTCATTGTGAAGGAACGTTTGAGGAGAACGCTGGAATAACTAGAGGTAAGGGCAACTTACCTTACTAGCTAATGCTTTAGGTGTCGACGCATTCGACTTGATTTATTGTTTATGCACTTGTTTGTGATTGACTGGGAAAAGTTTTCTGAGGCTTCGGCTGACAATGTAGATGATTCATCTACTGAATGTTTTTGGAGATTGACTTACATGCTATGTGCTATGTGGGTAATCTAGGATGTGTGGTGCATGCCTTATATGCTAAGTGTTATGTGGTTATTGCTTATTATGTTGATATATGACATGTTGATTGATGGTGCTGAGTTATTTATGCTTTAGCAATGAAATCTGAGTTTCTGAATAGTGAGAATAGCGGGCAGGTCATGCCGATTTTATTTTGAGAGTTTTGGGGAAAGTTTGATAGGACGAATGAGATTCGGGCCTTGTTATGGTGTTTTATGGATCGAGACATTCTCTGGAGTCATTTGGGGATTTGGAGATCCCGAGAACTTATAAGAATTGCGATAAGGCTAAAAGGATATTATTTTGTGAAGAAAACTCATAAGACCTTAAACAACCTCTAAATCTTTAAGTAATGATAATAATCTCGAAGGAAGCTTAGGAGTCGAATCTTAGTTTTGGAAAACGAGAAGTGTCGTCGGATCCAAGTGTTGAGATATTGAGAGGTTTTGAGTATGTTGATACTCTTGTGCTCTGGGAGCAGTTGTGTTGTTGGGCTATCTGAGAGATAAGCCGGGAAACGGGTAGTTTCCGAGCATGTTGATGCTCTTTGCTCGTTGAGCAGTGTTGACCATCGGATAGAGATGAGTCGGATGATTGGGAGATCATCATGAGATACAGTTTATGCCTTCGGGTACAGTTTATGCCTTCGGGTACAGTTTATGCCTTCGGGTACAGTTTATACCTTCGGGTACAGTTTATGCCTTCGGGTACAGTTTATACCTTCGGGTACAGTTTATACCTTCGGGTAATTCGGACATCGACGGGGGATATGATCGACCGTGAGGTTAGGATCGACCTGTTGATTGTCGGGCATAGCGGAGGGAAAAGTCGACCCGCAGGGTTAGGACTGATCCGGCTATGTCAAGGTTGTAAGTGACACTCGGGAGTTATGGTCGACACAATGCCAGTGTTAGGACCGACTCAAACGTGCCCAGCCTACTCTTTCTGGAACCGTCGAGAGTGACGTTGCATTGACATATCATGCACCCTAATTGTATCGTTATGTGTTTTTGATGAGTTGATGTTGATAAACATCGTTATGTGTTTTGATGAGTAGATGTTGATAGATATCGTTATGTGCTTTGATGATTGAATTGTACTAAAGATTTGATGACATGCTATGTTTAAACCTTAGGGTAGACAATGCAGAACTTATATGTATATAGACAACATATATATATATACCCCTTATACTTTATCTGGTGTCTTGTATTCTCTATCCTATATTCCGTAAGTTGACCCTTGCACGTGCTACCTGTGTTTGGGGGGCTATGTATGCCCTTTTTGTCAGATGTCGTTGGGGGATTCTTCCGTGATTCCTCGTCGTTCGGGGAAGACCCAGAGCGAAATGACTACTATTGAGCCTTCGACGTGGACCCGGACTTCATGCATGACCAGATGGGAGTCGATGATGGAAGTATGGGGGATGGGTGATTAGAGTCTATTAAGGTTGGGTGTTAGTGTCCTAGCTCTGACTTATTCTTATTTTTGAGGGCTTGTGTTGCTGACACTTGACCTAACATTTTGGGATTGTACATTTTGCCTACGGGCGTTACATTTTTCTACTTTCCGTCACTGGAGGTTACTCGTGACGAGGTCGCTACTTACAGCGGAGAATGTTATATGTATTGTGTATTAGTTCTGTTACCTTTCGCATTTGGGTTTTATTTATTTCAGTCTTAGTTGTCATCAAAAAAAAAATATTTACGTTTTTCCGCATTAAGTTTATTTTGGTTACTAAAGTGACGCCACCGAAATCGGGGTGTTACAGTTTCCGTAGCTTTTCACTATGTCTTTCTGTGCTCATAGTTTTGAGGTTTTTGCAAAACTATCCTGATAACTTCATTTTTCTATCTAAACATCTTCCCTACGTGCCCAAGAGCATGTTTAGCGAATAATACTGCGCCGATTCTCGAAAAACTACCGTCGAGTTTCAATTCTGCTTAAAATACCCATTTTGGGGCAAAGCTTCGTCCTTTGGGCTGAAAACTATCGCCTTAGCTTAGAGCTAGTAGGATTAGTCGTCATAAACGTCGTTAGTGACGTCCCCATCCAATTTGCTTTTCGAAATTCCAGTTTTGAAATTGTGAGCTAAAAATATTGACCAAAATACCCCTGCGACAGTTTTCGATCCGATAATTTTTCCGAGTTTAGAATACCCTTAGTTACGACTAATAATAACCTAGGAACCAAGTTTGATCGAAGAAAAATCGAACCACACAATTACCAATAGTGGCCGAGAGCTACCCTAGGAGGAGGAAGAAAATTCTTTTTCAAAAACTTGTCCTTTCGCGCTAGATTATTGTACCTCGGAGTATATACTACTTCGTGTAACCTTAGTGAGTATTGATTACTGAGTTTCTGATAGAATTCTATGGTTTTACTCTAAAGGTTCTTTAGGAGCATTCGAAGAGAATCCTGGAGAATCTACAGGTGAGGGCTTCTCACTGAATCCTTAGTTAATGATTAGGTGTCGATGCTTTCGACTTGATTTACTGTTTATGCACTTGTTTGTGTTTGATTGGGAAAATGTTTTCTGAGGCTTCGGCTGACAATGTAGATGATTCATCTACTAACTGTTTTTGAGATTGAAGTACATGGTACGTGCTAAATGGTTAATCTAGGATGTGTGATACTTGCTTACATGCTAAGTGCTAAGTGGTTATGTTAGGATGTGTTGATATATATGACATGTTGGTTGATTGTACTGATTTAACTATGTCTTTTCTTATATATCTATGGTACTGAGAAGTGAGAATAACGGGCAGGTCATGCCGAATTTTTATGAGAGTTTTGAGAAAGTTTGACAGGACGAACGGAGTTCGGGCCTTGTATCGTTTTAGTGGATCGAGACATTCTCTGGGAGTTATTAGAGATTAGGAGATCTTGAAAACTCATAAGATTTGCAATAAGACTAAATGGAATCTATTTTGTAAGGAAAACTCATAAGACATTAAACAACCTATAAATCTTTAAATATTGATAACAATCTCGAAGGAAAGCTTAGGAGTCAAATCTTAGTTTTGGAAAACGAGAAGTGTCGTCGGATCCAAGTGTTAAGAGTAGTAATAAATTCTGAGTATGTTGATACTCCTTCGCTCTTTGAGCAGTTTGTTTAGCCATCCAAGGGATGAGCCGAGAAGCTTCACTGAGGCGTGAGACCTTGTGAAAGCGGGAATCTTCACTGAGGCGTGAGACCTCGCGAAAAGCATGGAACTCCACTGAGGCGTGAGACCTCGTGAGAGCATGAAACTTCACTGAAGCGTGAGACTTCGTGCAAGTGTGTAAATTCACTGAGGCGTGAGACCTTGTGAAAGCATAAAACTTCACTGAAGCGTGAGACCTTGTGAAAGCATAAAACTTCACTGAAGCGTGAGACTTTGTGAATGTGTGAGACTCCACTAAAGCATGAGACTTTGTGAGAGCATTGATGACTCGAAGAGTTATCATGAGTGTTTGCACTCATTTTACGATTAATTGTATTTTGTCGCAGAATCGACTTTTACCTTAGGGTATTCTTTTTAGAGACAATAAGTTAGTTAGAACACGTGGCGACGTGTCGAGTGAGGTCGGAGACGTTGTTTGACTAATTACTTTGCATTCATGCACTCATTTTGAGGTATTAACACGGGACGAACTCCGGACCTCGGTGGATTCCAAAATGGTCATAAGACCCGGATTTCCATAAAAGAACACTACGGTGATTCTTAGTAGCAGACGGAAATGGCAGACCTTCGGGTTCACTGCTGATCTGACTACACTTTTTGTGGTGTAAGAGACACGCGAGCGGAAATGGTCCCACCGTTACTGGTGCTAGGATTGACTCGTTGATGTCCATCCTTTTTCCGGAATGCATTTGGTTAACTGGGTTAACCTGCATCTGCATTTCATGCAACATGCATACTGACTTAGTTGTTGAGTGTGTTTGATACTTGTTAATCCTATTTGATGCATGTTAATTGTTATTACTGTCGTTTATATTCATTGTAGAATGTACAACCCTAGGATGCTATCTCTAGCTTATAAGCCTAAGTGGCTATTCTCTTATCTGTATCTATCGGTGATATTACTTACATAATTCTTTGGAGTTGACCCTCGCGTCTTCTGTGTGTGCTTTGGCGGACTACGCCCATTGTCAGATGTCTTTGGCGGGCTGGTTCACGATGGTTCACCCTTCGGGGGGGACTAGGTTTGAGATGCTGGATCAGGATGACCCCGGCGCATGAGTGGTCGACCCCGCTGGCCATCGAGCGACGTACTCGGGGAGGATCATGGAGGATCGTGTCGACAGCTTAGGACACTTGACGGAAGGAGTGCTGAGGACGGTGTACATAGACTTGGTCGTTCTGGATTCAGATTCGGACGACGATCATGCTAGCATGCAGGATTGAGTGTTAGTGTGAGCTCCTCGGGATAGGATTAGTGTAGGAGTAGAGTCTTAGCTCTGACCGTCATTGTTTCTCTAGGGACAGGGTAGTTTCCCGCCTATAGCTTTTTGTGTGGTTTCTCTACGGGAATCACAGAGAGTTGGTTGGGCTAGGAGGTCTTGTTTTAGGCCATCTGGACTGACTTATTCTCTTTTTTGTGGTTTGTGTTGCGGACACTTAACCTTTACTTTTGGTCGGTACATTTTGCCTACGGGCGTTACACTCTTTTACTTTCCGTCACTGGAGGTTACTCGTGACGAGGTTGCTACTTACAGCGGGGGCTGTAATTTATATTGTACATTAGTTCTGATTATTTTTCGTTGTCGGGTTTTATTCATTTCAGTTTATAATTCGATTATAAAAAAAAAAAAAATATTCACGTTTTTCCGCATTAAGTTTCTTTTTGGTTACTAAAGTGACGCCACCGAAATCGGGGTGTTACAGATTCACTCAAGCTAGTCACCTTGTAAAGATGGAAGGTGTGACTAGTGATGAGCTCAAGATTAAGCTCTTCCCTCACTCCTTGAAGGGGGGAGCAAGGATTTGGTACGATGGTTTAGATGATACCCTCTCTTGGGAGGAGATGTTCCAAAGGTTTTGCGCAAGGTTCCTACCTTGCACATGTGGAAGAAAGATTGATGGTAAGGAATTTCCTTCCTAACACCAAAGGAAGGAGAGTCCACCTAGGACTATAACTTAGGGCTGCTTGGGAGACAACCCAAGACTTGTTTTCTTTTGCTTGTTTGTTTGTTGTATTTTTTAGGGAATGAGAGCATTGATTCTGGAGTAGGAGGTGTGTCTAAGGCCTCCATGGTAACTTGTAAAGGAGGTGGACTCTTTCCCTTTAGTTTAGCTCATGCATTTTTACATATTTTTTCTTTTGTAGCTTTTATTTTTCTTTTTATCATGCATTGTTATTTATGTTTTTGTTTTTGGGTCTTTTACTTCCCTATACTCACATGTTTTTAGCCATAGTTTTGTTTCCTTACATGTGCTGTTTTTGAAAATGTTTTTGTGAATACTTGTGTTTTCTTTTGGGGATGAGTGATTGCATGCTTTGGGGAAGAGAGGAGGAGACTTTGGTCTTCCAAGTGTTTCTTAAGGATAGAGTTGGTGTGAGTCCATAAGGGTCCATCTTCAACCCTTCACCATAAAATTTCTAGGGAGGATCCTGACTCACATGTACTTCAGAGTTTGTTGGCTTGAACATTTGTCCCTAGTTGTCCCTTTTGAGCTTATTGAAGATTTCTTTGTTAGCCAAATGATTGGGATGGATGATAGGTTGGATTTTGGGAAGTGTTGGTCCTTGCATTGTGTTGGAGCTAGTAATTAAAGTTAGAAATGTCTCTTGCCCCAAGTGTAAAAAAAAAAGGATGAAGAAGAAAAAGAAAAAGAAAAAAAAGACTCCTAATCAAGTTGGAGTTGCAAAAAGGAAAAAATAGAAGAAAAGAAAGTTGAAAAAGGGGCCAAGAGACTTGTGCTTAAAAGTTTGTTGTTGAAAGCTCCGGGGTTACTAATAGGACCACACTCAAGATGCTTGAAGCTTTAGACTTCCTTAGGGACCAACCATCTTGTACTTCACCAAGCCAACATTTCAACCCTTTGAAGTCTCATTGAATTTGTGCATGTTTAATCTTGGTTGCTCTTGAGTGAATGATATCCAGAACCTATGAACTGCTTGTGTGCTCAGTGCACTAAATATATATCTCATCCAAGGAATTTTAGATCTATATGCTTCTCATGATGGACTCTACACTATTCTTTGTCTGAAAGTTGCATGAAGTGGATTGTTGTGTCTTTCTTTTGGAACCAGTTGTGGTTGTGTAAGACCTGGATTTACAGAACAAGTTAATTTCCGACTCACGCGTAGAATCAGGGTAAGCGTGACAGGAGTTTGATGTTTGAGGAAGATTAATGAAGAAGAAAGTGCAGGAATTGCTGGAGGAATGTTGCGTAGTCGTTTTAGGAGTTAGTGCGAGTCGTCTGTGTAACACCCCGATTTCGGTGGCGTCACTTTAGTAACCAAAATAAACTTAATGCGGAAAAACGTAAATATTTTTTTTTGATGACAACTAAGACTGAAATAAATAAAACCCAAATGCGAAAGGTAACAGAACTAATACACAATACATATAACATTCCCCGCTGTAAGTAGCGACCTCGTCACGAGTAACCTCCAGTGACGGAAAGTAGAAAAGTGTAACGCCCGTAGGCAAAATGTACAATCCCCAAAATGATAGGTCAAGTGTCAGCAACACAAGCCCTCCAAAAATAAGAATAAGTCAGAGCTAGGACACTAACACCCAACCTTAGTAGACTCTAAACACCCATCCCCCATACTTCCATCATCGACTCTCATCTGGTCATGCATGAAGTCCGGGTCCACGTCAAAGGCTCAGTAGTAGTCATTTCGCTCCGGGTCTTCCCCGAATGACGAAGAATCACGAAAGAATCCATCGACGACATCTGACAAAAAGGGCATACATAGCCCCCCAAACACAGGTAGCACGCGCAAGGGTCAACTTACGGAATATAGTATAGAGAATACAAGACAACAGGTAAAGTATAAGGGGTATAGATATATATATGTTATATATATACATATAAGTTCTGCATTGTCTACCCTAAGGTTTAAACATAGCATGTTATCAACACTCTAGTACAATTCCATCATCAAAGCACATAACGATATCTATCAACATCTACTCATCAAAACACATAACGATGTTTATCAACATCAACTCATCAAAACACATAACGATACAATTAGAGTGCATGATATGTCAATGCAACGTCACTCTCGACGGTTCCAGAAAGAATAGGCTGGGCACGATCGAGTCGGTCCTAACACTGGCATTGTGTCGACCATAACCCTCGACTGTCACTTACCACCTTGACATAGCCGGATCAGTCCTAACCCTGCGGGTCGACTTTTCCCTCCGCTATGCCCGACAATCAACAGGTCGATCCTAACCTCACGGTCGATCATATCCCCCGTCGATGTCCGAATTACCCGAAGGTATAAACTGTACCCGAAGGCATAAATTGTACCCGAAGGCATAAACTGTACCCGAAGGTATAAACTGTACCCGAAGGCATAAACTGTACCCGAAGGCATAAACTGTACCCGAAGGCATAAACTGTACCCGAAGGCATAACTGTACCCGAAGGCATAAACTGTACCCGAAGGCATAAACTGTACCCAAAGGCATAACTGTACCCGAAGGCATAAACTGTACCCGAAGGCATAAACTGTACCCGAAGGCATAAACTGTACCCGAAGGCATAACTGTATCTCCTGATGATCTCCAAATCATCCGACTCATCTCCATCCGATGGTCAAAACTGCTCAACGAGCAAGAGTATCAACATACTCGGAAACTATCAATTTTCCGGACTTATCCCCCGGATAGCCCAACAACACATAGCTGCTCCAACAGCACAAGAGTATCAACATACTCAAAACTTATCAAACTCCATCAACACTTGGATCCGACGACACTTCTCGTTTTCCAAAACTAAGATTTGCATCCGAAGCTTCCTCTCGAGTTTATTATCCTTATGTGAAGATTTAGAGGTTGTTTAATGTCTTATGAGTTTTCTTTACAAAATAGTATCCTTTTAGTCTTATCGCAAATCCTATCAGTTCTCGGGATCTCCTAATCCCCAAATGACACCAGAGAATGTCTCGATCCATAAAACACCATAACAAGTCCCAAATCTCATTCGTCCTATCAAACTTTCCCCAAAACTCTCAAAATAAAATCGGCATGACCTGCCCGCTATTCTCACTATTCAGAAACTCAGATTTCATTGCTAAAGCATAAATAACTCAGCACCATCAATCAACATGTCATATATCAACATATTAAGGAATAACCACATAGCACTTAGCATATAAGGCATGCACCACACATCCTAAATTACCCACATAGCACGTAGCATGTAAGTCAATCATAAAAAAACATTCAGTAGATGAATCATCTACATTGTCAGCCGAAGCCTCAGAAAACATTTTTCCCATCAAACACAAACAAGTGCATAAACAGTAAACAATGTCGAAAGCGTCGACCCTAAGCATTAACTAGAGATTCAGTGAGATGCCCTCACCTGTAGATTCTCCAGGATGAACTTCCAACTCTTGTTCACAATCAAAGGCTTGCTCCTCTGGGAATTCCTTAAAATCACCTTTAGAGCAAAACCACAGAAATACTATCAGAATCTATCGGAAACTAAGCTATCAATACGCACTAAGGTTACATGAAGTAATTTATACTCCGAGGTACGATAATCTAGCACGAAAGGACAAGTTTTCGGAAAAGGAATTTTCCTCCTCCTCCCCCTATAGGCTCGGCCACTTTAGGTAATTAGGGGACTCGATTTTTCTTCGATCAAACTTGCTTCCTATGCTTTCATTAGCCGTAACTAAGGGTATTCTGAACTCGGAAAAATTATCGGATCAAAAACTGTCGCAGCGGTATTTTGGTCATGATTTTTAACTTAGAAATTTCAAAACTGAAATCCCAAAAACCAAATTTGACAGGGACGTTACTAACGACGTTTATGACAACTAATCCTACTAGCACTAAGCTAAGGCGATAGTTTTTAGCCTAAAGGTTGAAGCTTTACTCCAAAAACTCCAAAAATGGGTATTTAAGGATAAAATTGATTCCGGCAGAAATCCGGCGACATAACGGAAAATCTAATCCAGCAGAAGTGATCTTGGGCACATAAGGAAGAGGTTTAGAATCAGAAATGAAATATTCAGGATAGTTTTGCAAAAACCTCAAAACTATCAGCTCAGAAAAGTCTACAGAAAAGCTATAGAAAAAGCGATCAGAGGTAAGGATTAGCGACTATACCTCGAAACCTTGAAGCAGCAACTGATTGATCGACGATCAAGCAAGAAATGAAGAAAAGCTCTTCTTCCTCTTCCTTCTATGGAGCTCGCGGCCTTGGAGAGAAAATGGAGGAGTTTTTGTAATTTTTCTCACCTTTCTTGCTATATATAGAGGTTGGCAAAACGCGGTAAAATGAAAGTTTCGCGAATCTGATTTTTCCGGCGTCATTCTCCGTGAATTCTAAAATATGTTTTGGCAAAAGAATTCCAAAACTAAAATGAAGTCTCCTTGTATTTTTAGCGACTAATGCATAATCGGTATAAAACTATTTTACCCGATAAGTTGCTTTTTGCATCGAATGTCGGAATGGAAAACTTCCTTCTGAAGAAAGATTGAAATCATCAAGAGAAATGGGTGTACGCGTGTAGAATCTTCATTTGAAGCTCTGAATAGAAAAAGTCTTCATAGTCGGGTGATTCTAGGGTTTTGAAATACCAGGGATTCGGTTTCGGCAAACTTCCGATGATTGGAATCGGACGTTCGTAGATCCTAGAGTTTCGCCTCGAACCGATTTTGATATATGGAAAAAGAGAAGTTCTAACATTTCTCTGAAGATTTTTGGAATTAACTTCCATCGTGCCTAAAAGTGAAAACTAGCTATATACTAGGGTTTCTGACCTAGGTTTAAGCGTGTAACGATCGTGCTATAACTTTTATCGATCATGATGCAATCCTTTGACTTTTCCTGAACTTTCTCCTTCATAAATTTATTTCATTTGGTAAACTCTAGTTCAGGTTTCCCTTCACAATACATCAATCCTAATCGTAAATGGAAATCTCTTCCACTTATCCTAAGCTTAAAATCTTGGGTCTTACATTACTACCCTCCAAAAAGAAAGTTTCGTCCTCGAAACTTAGGGTTCAGTAAAAGCTCCGGATATTATTCCTTGATCTTTTCCTCTAACTCCCATATGGCACCGTCCGTGTCTTTGGTTCCAAATAACTTGCACTAGAGCACTCTGCTTTCCCTTCGATTGTTTCACTCTTCTAGTCCCAATGCTGACCGACGGCGTCTCAAAAGACATATCGTCTTCTAACTCTCTGTTGTCCGGTTCGACCACTTGCGTCGGGTCTCCGTTGGAATAATATTTGTTGGCATTCGTGCAATCGCACAACCTTAACTACTTGCTCCTTTGCTTTTGTTCGTCCAAAATACTGATTAGAAACTCGGTACATTTCTATGTTCCGAAGCGAATGCTCAACTTGTCCTCGTGATGTTCACTCATGATCCAAACTCAACTCGGTCGCTTGATAACTCCTAGTCAAACTATTGCCTTGGAATCTACTAGTCCATTAACGTCACTTCCAACTTCGCAACCATCCTCATTCGCACCATGAAATCAATCTTCTACTTAATCACCATTCAAATTACGACTCGACTTGAGTCTTAATACCTCGTGCATGACAAGACTCATCCCCTTAATCATAAATTCATCAACCACTCATAAGCTAATCATCCTCTTAATATCCAACAATCCATTATTGTCGTCTTCGTCCTCAAAACCTTCCTCACTCAAACCAGTTTACACTTACTGAAATCCCTAACGCTTCGCATAAATTGAGACTTATCCTCTAGAAGATCAATTCATAACTGTACCTCAAAGGTCTTAACTAGTCATTTTATCATCCGATCCTCCAACCTTCTGAGGTTTAACTACTATCGTAACTGCTATCACCACTACATCCCTTGTTCATACATGATTTTCAACTCCCTAAGTCAATCTTAATCATAGGAGTCTTATTCAACTGAGCAAAAATTCACTTGCTAACTCTAGCATGCATCACCGAAATCCATAACCAAGTTCCATTCACTATTAGACTCTGAGTAGCTTGTCCAAATATGATAACTTCAAGTATTCATCTTAATACTAACACTTTCCTTCTTGTAACTTGATTACCATCTCTTCGATAAACTTCTTAATCTCCCAATCAAATTATGACAAACTTCAAGTCCTACACACTTATGACAAGAATTAATAGACTTAAAACCTAAACCTTTTCCAAGTTTGGATCTCTGATGCTCTGTAACTCTTCAACATTTCCTAAAAGAATATTCATCTCTTAAAACTACAACTCCTTCGCAAGGAAAACAAATACTTAATGAGAACCTTTTCCTCCCAAACTCAACCAATCTTCGATCAACTCAAGTTAATCTTACCAATCCTTCTATCAAAGTCCATAGCCAGCTGTGATTCCGAAAATCACCCCCTCAATATTAAGTTGATCAGGCCTAATACATCGAAGGTGAAAATCTAGAAAAAGCCCACTGGAATAGTCAATGAGTTCCTATCATCCAGTGGTCGCAAATACCCTGACGTTAAATCTTCAATGATGTCGCTACGGAACTACACACCCTCGACATCATACGTATACTATCCATGAGAAATCTCTATGAGATTCATCCTTCAGCTTCTAGCTTCCTTTTAAACGCGTCGGTAGAAGACTACTTTCTAGGCTTAGCGTGTCATTCTAAACCTCATATAACTTCTATAGCTAAATTACGAGCTACGGTCAAATAAGGTATTAATAGGCGTAATAACTATAAGGTCAAAGTTCAACAATATAGGCAAGTTAGGCGTGTTTGCACACGCTACGAGAGTAATGAAACATATTATACTAGAATGAGAAAGAATGGTTAGAAGGTTACCATCGTTCTTGCGCTCTCCTGTGACAAACCCCTCAGCTCTCTCACCGTCCATGGTGTAAACTCTTGCTGTAGCCGCAGAACGCTTTCCACGAGTAGTGTTCACGGTTGGCTCCGTCTTGGGTGCTCTGCACTGACCGGCATCATGCCCCATTTTGTTACAATTGTAGCATTTGGGCCTCGTGTCAGGACAAGCATTAGCATAGTGCCCTGGCTTCCCACATCTGAAACAGGTCATCTCCCTGTTCAAAGTCCGATCTCCAGAACCACCAGCAGTACCCGTCATGGGTCTGTAAGGTCCTGAAGTAAACCCTTTTTCAGCAGGACGCTGATATGGCCTCCCGCTCTGAAATTTCCCTTTGTCCTGAAAATTTTGAGAACCTGATCTCATCGGCCCTCCCGTTCCAGCCCGGTTCAGCCTCCGGTTCTTCATCAGTTCCACCTCCGTGGCTTTCTCAACCAAAGATTGGAATCGCATGATTCCCAGTGGCCTCACTGAGTCCTCAATAACAGGCCTCAGTCCATTAACAAAGCGCTTGCACATGTAGCGCTCGTTCACGTGATCATGAAAGAATTGAAAATGCTTCGCCAAAGATTCCAGCTTCGAAGCAAATTCCGGTACTGACATACCTCCCTGACGGAGTGTCAGAAATTGTGACTCCCGCTCATCCCGAGCACTTGTTGGAAAGTACTTTTCCAAGAATGCGGTCCGGAAAGAGTTCCAGTTGATCTCTTCATGGTTAGCTTCCATAATTCCCCTGGTGCCCTTCCACCAGTACTCAGCATCACCGAGCAGTAAATAAGTTGCCATACCCAACTTGGCAATCTCAGCAGTTTGCAGTACGCCAAATATCTTCTCTATCTCCTGAATCCAGAGGTCCGCTTTGTCTGGATCAGTACCACCAGAGAACTTAGTTGGGTTTTGCCTCCTGAAATCATTCAGACCTTTGTTTTGGTCCAGAGTTACTTCCCTCTGGCGCTGATGCTGTTCACGTGCCTCCTCAGCAGCACGCCTCATCGCATTATCGTTTGCTTGCGCTGTCACGGCTTGGGCCATAGTGGCCATCATCGCAGCTAATTGGTTAGTATTCACCATGTTCTGTTAAGTTAAGCAAACAGTTAGTACTCATCATAAGATAGCATCTAGTATAACTATACAATATGATTAAGCAATAACTTCAATCAATTCTAAGCGAAAAATCGCTTGCAGACAATCAATTTTCACTCTTTGCAGAGTCACACAACCAAGCACAGAAGACCTATTCCCCAACAACTCCCGAAAGACTCGACCGTGCTCTGATACCACAATGTAACACCCCGATTTCGGTGGCGTCACTTTAGTAACCAAAATAAACTTAATGCGGAAAAACGTAAATATTTTTTTTTGATGACAACTAAGACTGAAATAAATAAAACCCAAATGCGAAAGGTAACAGAACTAATACACAATACATATAACATTCCCCGCTGTAAGTAGCGACCTCGTCACGAGTAACCTCCAGTGACGGAAAGTAGAAAAGTGTAACGCCCGTAGGCAAAATGTACAATCCCCAAAATGATAGGTCAAGTGTCAGCAACACAAGCCCTCCAAAAATAAGAATAAGTCAGAGCTAGGACACTAACACCCAACCTTAGTAGACTCTAAACACCCATCCCCCATACTTCCATCATCGACTCTCATCTGGTCATGCATGAAGTCCGGGTCCACGTCAAAGGCTCAGTAGTAGTCATTTCGCTCCGGGTCTTCCCCGAATGACGAAGAATCACGAAAGAATCCATCGACGACATCTGACAAAAAGGGCATACATAGCCCCCCAAACACAGGTAGCACGCGCAAGGGTCAACTTACGGAATATAGTATAGAGAATACAAGACAACAGGTAAAGTATAAGGGGTATAGATATATATATGTTATATATATACATATAAGTTCTGCATTGTCTACCCTAAGGTTTAAACATAGCATGTTATCAACACTCTAGTACAATTCCATCATCAAAGCACATAACGATATCTATCAACATCTACTCATCAAAACACATAACGATGTTTATCAACATCAACTCATCAAAACACATAACGATACAATTAGAGTGCATGATATGTCAATGAAACGTCACTCTCGACGGTTCCAGAAAGAATAGGCTGGGCACGATCGAGTCGGTCCTAACACTGGCATTGTGTCGACCATAACCCTCGACTGTCACTTACCACCTTGACATAGCCGGATCAGTCCTAATCCTGCGGGTCGACTTTTCCCTCCGCTATGCCCGACAATCAACAGGTCGATCCTAACCTCACGGTCGATCATATCCCCCGTCGATGTCCGAATTACCCGAAGGCATAAACTGTACCCGAAGGCATAAACTGTACCCGAAGGTATAAACTGTACCCGAAGGCATAAACTGTACCCGAAGGCATAACTGTACCCGAAGGTATAAACTGTACCCGAAGGTATAAACTGTACCCGAAGGCATAAACTGTACCCGAAGGCATAACTGTACCCGAAGGCATAAACTGTACCCGAAGGCATAACTGTACCCGAAGGCATAAACTGTACCCGAAGGCATAACTGTACCCGAAGGCATAAATTGTACCCGAAGGCATAAACTGTACCCGAAGGCATAAACTGTACCCGAAGGCATAACTGTATCTCCTGATGATCTCCAAATCATCCGACTCATCTCCATCCGATGGTCAAAACTGCTCAACGAGCAAGAGTATCAACATACTCGGAAACTATCAATTTTCCGGACTTATCCCCCGGATAGCCCAACAACACATAGCTGCTCCAATAGCACAAGAGTATCAACATACTCAAAACTTATCAAACTCCATCAACACTTGGATCCGACGACACTTCTCGTTTTCCAAAACTAAGATTTGCATCCGAAGCTTCCTCTCGAGTTTATTATCCTTATGTGAAGATTTAGAGGTTGTTTAATGTCTTATGAGTTTTCTTTACAAAATAGTATCCTTTTAGTCTTATCGCAAATCCTATCAGTTCTCGGGATCTCCTAATCCCCAAATGACACCAGAGAATGTCTCGATCCATAAAACACCATAACAAGTCCCGAATCTCATTCGTCCTATCAAACTTTCCCCAAAACTCTCAAAATAAAATCGGCATGACCTGCCCGCTATTCTCACTATTCAGAAACTCAGATTTCATTGCTAAAGCATAAATAACTCAGCACCATCAATCAACATGTCATATATCAACATATTAAGGAATAACCACATAGCACTTAGCATATAAGGCATGCACCACACATCCTAAATTACCCACATAGCACGTAGCATGTAAGTCAATCATAAAAAAACATTCAGTAGATGAATCATCTACATTGTCAGCCGAAGCCTCAGAAAACATTTTTCCCATCAAACACAAACAAGTGCATAAACAGTAAACAATGTCGAAAGCGTCGACCCTAAGCATTAACTAGAGATTCAGTGAGATGCCCTCACCTGTAGATTCTCCAGGATGAACTTCCAACTCTTGTTCACAATCAAAGGCTTGCTCCTCTGGGAATTCCTTAAAATCACCTTTAGAGCAAAACCACAGAAATACTATCAGAATCTATCGGAAACTAAGCTATCAATACGCACTAAGGTTACATGAAGTAATTTATACTCCGAGGTACGATAATCTAGCGCGAAAGGACAAGTTTTCGGAAAAGGAATTTTCCTCCTCCTCCCCCTATAGGCTCGGCCACTTTAGGTAATTAGGGGACTCGATTTTTCTTCGATCAAACTTGGTTCCTATGCTTTCATTAGCCGTAACTAAGGGTATTCTGAACTCGGAAAAATTATCGGATCAAAAACTGTCGCAGGGGTATTTTGGTCATGATTTTTAACTTAGAAATTTCAAAACTGAAATCCCAAAAACCAAATTTGACAGGGACGTTACTAACGACGTTTATGACAACTAATCCTACTAGAACTAAGCTAAGGCGATAGTTTTTAGCCTAAAGGTTGAAGCTTTACTCCAAAAACTCCAAAAATGGGTATTTAAGGCTAAAATTGATTCCGACAGAAATCCGGCGACATAACGGAAAATCTAATCCAGCAGAAGTGATCTTGGGCACATAAGGAAGAGGTTTAGAATCAGAAATGAAATATTCAGGATAGTTTTGCAAAAACCTCAAAACTATCAGCTCAGAAAAGTCTACAGAAAAGCTATAGAAAAAGCGATCAGAGGTAAGGATTAGCGACTATACCTCGAAACCTTGAAGCAGCAACTGATTGATCGACGATCAAGCAAGAAATGAAGAAAAGCTCTTCTTCCTCTTCCTTCTATGGAGCTCGCGGCCTTGGAGAGAAAATGGAGGAGTTTTTGTAATTTTTCTCACCTTTCTTGCTATATATAGAGGTTGGCAAAACGCGGTAAAATGAAAGTTTCGCGAATCTGATTTTTCCGGCGTCATTCTCCGTGAATTCTAAGATATGTTTTGGCAAAAGAATTCCAAAACTAAAATGAAGTCTCCTTGTATTTTTAGCGACTAATGCATAATCGGTATAAAACTATTTTACCCGATAAGTTGCTTTTTGCATCGAATGTCGGAATGGAAAACTTCCTTCTGAAGAAAGATTGAAATCATCAAGAGAAATGGGTGTACGCGTGTAGAATCTTCATTTGAAGCTCTGAATAGAAAAAGTCTTCATAGTCGGGTGATTCTAGGGTTTTGAAATACCAGGGATTCGGTTTCGGCAAACTTCCGATGATTGGAATCGGACGTTCGTAGATCCTAGAGTTTCGCCTCGAACCGATTTTGATATATGGAAAAAGAGAAGTTCTAACATTTCTCTGAAGATTTTTGGAATTAACTTCCATCGTGCCTAAAAGTGAAAACTAGCTATATACTAGGGTTTCTGACCTAGGTTTAAGCGTGTAACGATCGTGCTATAACTTTTATCGATCATGATGCAATCCTTTGACTTTTCCTGAACTTTCTCCTTCATAAATTTATTTCATTTGGTAAACTCTAGTTCAGGTTTCCCTTCACAATACATCAATCCTAATCGTAAATGGAAATCTCTTCCACTTATCCTAAGCTTAAAATCTTGGGTCTTACAGTCTGCACACCTGACTTATGGCGAGAGTGTCCAGAATAGGCTAATTCGATTTTAGAGCTACTTTTTAAGTGAGATTTCGAATCCTTGGAAAATTTAAAGGTTCTCTTTATTTTTCCTTCGACCAGCGTTTCATTTCGGAACTCTGGACTGTACGCACAATAGTATTCACTTTTCGGAAGCTCGACGACGCTAATTTCTTTGCTTCGAAACCCTAGATTCGAGCGATGGATGAAGACTTTTTCTATTCGGGACTTATAACGAAGTTTCCGTCCGTGCTGCCAGATTTATTTCGACATTTCCAATCTTTCTTCAGAAGGAAGTTTTCTCATCCGACATCAATTGCAAAAAGTAGTTTTGCGGTATATTTTGAAGCATACTGCGTTCAAGCCATTTTCTCACTTAAATGAACCCGATGCAAGTATCGCCCTTTCTTGGATCAATACTTAGATTAATTGCATAATATGACAACGTCATATTTGTTCTAATTGTCTAACAGTTATTCTTTGGCTCAGTTCTTACTCATTTTCTTGTCCATGGATTATTTTATTTTGCTCAAAGTGATTCAAATTTATATTTCATTATTTCATAGAGTTTCTCATAATTTTTTATATAGTAATATATCATCCTTATATTTTTTCTCTTAACTTTGTGAGCTAAATCATACAGTGTCCAAATCAATTTGTACCGATTAGTAAATATCTTCCAAAATATCTTTTTCCCTTGGCTGTGCTTCCTCCACGCCTTGCATATTGCTTACGGCCACCAATATTTTCTACCAACAAATATCTACAATCTAGTTCTCTCATTTTATCCCTCACGCACACCACCTCTGTGTCTCTCTCAATTCACATTTTGCATCCTTCATTCACAACTCCAAATACTCTCCCTACTCACGGCTCTCCCTTCCATCACTCTCTCGATCATGAATCCACAATTTTAATTTATTTTCTTTCTACTACAGAGCCCTTATTTTCTCCTTCTAATACAAAACATCAATTTTCCTTTCTTTTCATTTCTTTTGCTGCAGCTCACCAATTCTTTCCACTTATTCTTCCTCTCTTTTCTTTCCCCTGGGCAGCATAAAAAACGCACATCATGGTCCCTTTTCCTCCCTCACGTGATTCCTCTCTTGTGCAGCACCATCATCTTCATCTTCCAATTTTATGGTAAAACTTCTTCTCTTTTCTTTGATCATCTTTTTAGTCAGTTAAATTTACCCTTTTAGTTTCCACACCTAGTATCTTCATTAAAGTTATGACTATAGAAAGGATCTAGTGAACCATGGTTTTTATTTCCAAAAAGGTTGAGTTATTGTCTTTGTAAAAAATTTCAATTAGAGCTTTTTCCAAAGTGCTTTTACAAATGTTGTTTCCCATCACCGGATCTATAGAGCTTTTGAGATTTTAAGGATTTTAATTTAAGCTTTGATTAGTTATTTTTAAATGTTAAAAATGGCTTTGGAAGTGATTTGGGGAAAAATGAAAATTTATACTTATTTATGTAGACGTGGCGGAGCCTATGGCATGTGTTTTGGGTTTGGGAAATCAATTCTGAAACTTGTTTTGTTTAGTGAAAATCATAAGTTAAGTTTGAGGACTAAATGTTTATTGTGGGAAAACCTTAGGATTAAAACACAATATGCTTAGAAGTTTTGGGTTAAACTTGAGTTTTAAAAGTATTGAGGTTTATTTAGTAAATTTAGTAAAGGCAAAGGGTTGAAAAAGAACTTACTTTTTAGATGAGGACCTTTTTGCAATTATGTGCTTGTTAAGGGACTAGGGTTGAATTACTTAAAAATTGAGGAGTTGTGTTCCAAATGAGTTTTTGAAGGACCTTTCTTTAAAACTCACAAATATTTTCTCTTTAGACTTTAGTCCTTGAAACATAAAGCATGTGCATTTAGTCTAAGTGAGCTAGAAAGATTAGCTAGGCTTGTTTTGGAACTTTGGATGTGACCTTAGAGGCTAAGGTTTAGTATATGAACTTTGTGAAGGGTACGAAGGACGAAAGCGCCTCGCGGCGAAGCTAAAGAATAGAAGGAAGCGAGCCGACGTGGAAAACAAAGATGTAATCGGATCGGAGTTGCACCTTAGTACGGAAATTGGCAAAGGTTAGGGCAACTTGCTATTTAGCTATGATTGCATGATAGGCGTCGATAAATTCGACTTATGCTTTATCTGATGTTGTTTATGATGATGAGTTGATGTTATGATGCTTTTCCATAACTTGTGATATTGTGCTATTGTTGGATTGTGCGTTTTGACGCGACTTCGGAGTGGAGATTCATTGATCTAGTGATCTTTGATATTTCGGGTTGGATGAACAGCCCTAGGCAAGTTCAAATGTGGGGTTTGAGACTTAGTCATTCGTTGGGATTCGTTTGAATACTTAGACTTTCCCCGGGAAACTTCTTTTGGAGGGTTTTTTTTGGAAACTTAGAAAGATTAGAATTTCGAAAACTAGAGACTTTGGGAGACTTAGACTTTGAGAAATAAACTCATAACCTGACTAATCCAATTCGAAACGTTTTACTAAACGAATAATCATAGGAGAACTAATGGGGAAAATAATTGCGAAAGACGGGGAAAAGTCGACTTTTGTTGTGGGTTTGGAGAGTTATTGGAATTGGGGAAAGCCACTAAGGTGAGCTATGGTGATGATTGAAAGTCACCGAGTACTTCAGTACTCTTATCGTTGGGGTTGTGTTGTATTGACCGACACTAACCCTGGGTTTCGACATTGGGTTTTGGTTGTTGGAGTGTGTTGTATTGACCGACACTAAACTCCCGAGTACTTTAGTACTCTTGTTGTTCGAGTTGTGTTGTATTGACCGACACTAACTCCGAGTCGTGTTGTATTGACCGACACTGACTCTGGCTTTGATTTTGGGTTTTGTTATTGGAGTTGTGTTGTATTGACCGACACTCACTCCGAGTTGTGTTGTATTGACCGACACTAACTCTTGGGTTGTTTTGAGTTTGGGTTTGAGCTAAACACTTGTGTGGTGAGGACGATTCAATGTTTGGCTAACCATATTGCATCAATCAGGTGAATAACGGGAATGGTTCACCTGTGCATCTCATGGTGAATAACGGGAATGGTTCACCACTGCATTAATGATGAATAACGGGAATGGTTCATAATATGGTGAATAACGGGAATGGTTCACCAAGGATGAATAACGGGAATGGTTCATCCAGGATGAATAACGGGAATGGTTCATCCATAGTGAAGAACGGGAATGCTTCACTTGTGGCGAACGGGAACGCGTCACAATCCGGATCATATTGTGCATTTCACGCATACATTCATTCTGACTTGAATTGTGTGCTGTTTGATTATTGAAGAATTGTTAGAGCCATAACATGCTATGATTGTTTATATATATATACATATCAACATATATATCTATACCCCATATCACATGTTGAGTGTATATCTACTTATTTCTGTGAGTTGACCCTAGCGCCTTGGCTTTGGTTGCATGTTTGTGTTTGGGCGGTCGGCCTGCTGCCAGATGTCGATGGCCGACTGGTTTTCGATGGTCTCTCCCTCGGGGAGGATCAGGTTTGAGATGGAGGACCGGACTGACGAGCGTGGACGTCTGACGATAGGAGTTCTACGACGCATGGAGCTGAGCTTCAACTTGCCAACTTCAGTTCGCGGTGGACTCGGTACTGGAAGGGTAGGTTTAGGCAGGCGTCAGGTTTTGTGTAGAGCTCTGATTCGTTTTGCTTTTGGGACAGGGTAGGTTCCCGACGCATGACTTCTGTGTGGTTCTCTTACTGAGGGATCACAGTGAGTCAGTCGGACCATAAGGGTCTTTGCTTAGGCCATTTTTGAGGCCGACTATCTTCTTGTGGGTTGTAATTATAAACTTTCTTACTCACACTTCTGGATCTGTAAATATTTGCCTACGGGCACACTACTTTGGAGTCACTGCGAGTGCGCGTGACGGGAGAGTGCAGCTGAGGCTGTACTTGTGTATATATTTGTATATTGGTTAGTTAGTGTTGGGTTATGTCTTTACTTTCTATCGCTTTATTTAAAAAGAATCAAACGGAAAAAAAAATTACCTGTTTTCCGCGTAAAGTTTATTTTTGGTTACTAAAGTGACACCTGGAAATCGGGGTGTTACAGGTTGCTAAATCCCCCAGTTTTCTTATAAGTATTCCATGTTGGGCACTTGTTTTGGGAGCATTTCTTGCGCTTGAGGGCAAGCCAGTGTTTTTTTCGCTCGAGGGCGAGCTGCCGTTGAGTATAGTGGTGTGATGACTCTAGTTTAGTAGTTTTTTAGGGTCATTTCTTTGTTTGTTTTAACTCTTTTTGTTGAGTCTCATGTAGTGTTTTCATGCATTCTCATGCATTTTTATCTTTCTTTGAGTCTTTACTTTGTTTTGGTAATTTTGTAGTTTTATAGGGACTTTTCTCGCATTTTAAGTAAGTTTAGGACTTGCATGATTTTCTTATGTTATTTGAGGGTCCTCTTTGCTAATAAGCTCTTTGAGCTTCTGCATATTTTCCTTGTCTTGTTGGTTAAGTTTTCAGATCAGAAACTGAAGGAGAAAGAAGGCCAAGAAGCATGGACTTGATGGAGGACTTAAAGGTGCTTGAAGAGGAGTTAGGAAGAAGCTAAAAAGCCATTCCAGCGAGCTTCGAGCGCCTAGGCGCTGGGAATTGGCGCCTAGGCGCTAGGAACCTTCTAGAGAGCATGTTTTCAGCTGGAATTGGCGCTCAGGCGCTCTGAAATGGCGCCTGAGCGCCCAGACTCACCTGTTTTGCCTATAAATTGGTTTTTAGACATTTCTCTTGGAACCTTTCTCTAAGCCCTATGTTTCAGGTTTCATCTTTATCTTCTTGTATGGATTTCATAGCCATGTTTGGCTAAAACCCCTTTTGCTTTGGGTTCTTTGTAAGACTTATGATGTTTTAATCTTAATTCTTATTTCTATTCATGATTTCTCTGAGTAAACCCTTGAATCCCATATCCATGCTTTATGTTTCAAGTTAGAACACGTGCTAGCTTTATGCTTTTCTATAATAGAACGGAAGTTTGTTATAGATTAGGGACTTGTTGTGGGATTACCTCTTCTATACTTGCTACTAGGAATAGAGGAAAGGTTGAGGTTTGTTTGCCTGAATTGCATGATTAATGCCTTTAGCAAATGTTTAGGTTATCAAGGAATTGTGCCTATCTTTTGGCTTGAGAGGATTGTCCATGCGAGGCTAGAACATCAAGGAGATACTCAGAGTTTTGTGGATAGAATAGGTTGATTAGAACCGAATTAGTCAAGCAAGAACCCAAGGCATGCTCACCATTGTTCTTCACACACTTATATTTCAATTGCTTGTTAATTAATCACCAAAACAATCAACCTTTAAAACTGAATTTTACTCGCTTTCCTACCGTGAACTCGAGGCTTAAACTGAATTCTCATACCAATTCCCTGTGGTTCGATAAATTAAAACCGGGTAGATTCTGTACACTTGCAGATTGACCAACATTTGGCCTTATGCATAGGTGAAGGTATGAAAAACGATAGAAAGAGGGGTTTGAATAGCATTTTATAACTAAAAACTCAACCCACTTGAGATTTAAATAAATCTCTTCAAACACCAATGACAAAAGTGCAGAGATAAGAGATAAGGAAAGCACACAAATGATTTTATCCTGCTTCACTTAATAAATCCCTCAAGCTAATCCAGTCCACCCGTTAAGGTGATTTCTTCCTTCTTAGAATGAAGGCAATCCACTAATCAGAGTTTTGTTACAACTGCACTTGCTACCTGCGAAGTGACTAACAATACACTGACTTAGATATCAATAAGATTCACTCTCTTAGTCTTCTCTAGGATCCGATCAACCTTGATCTCCTAAAGGTAAAACAAACAACTGTTTGAATGTATTGAGTTTACAAATAAGTGCTTCTTCAATAGCTGATAGTAAACACACTTAGTTCAATTTGAAGAAAGATTGCTAAGAAGATTTGAAATATTTCTTGCGCGTAAGTAAGTTTCTTAGACCGCATCTTTCAATCTTCAGCCTCTTTATATACTCCAAGGATTAGGGTTTGAACGTTGCATGGAGATGCTACCGTTGGAGGGCAGATCTGGAATTTCCAGGTTCTACTATGGTTGAATTAGTTATGTAAGGTCGTCAGGAATGGTACAATTGCTTTTGTACTTTGGATAGCGACATGACCTTCAACCATGTTGACTTCTGATCAGAGTGATGCTTCATCTCGGAACTTGTGAAGCTTGATGATGGGAGTCAGAGGGAAGCTTGGATCCTCTGATCTTTGTACCTTCTGCTTTTGGACTCAGAGGAGAAGTACTTGGTCTTCAGAGCCAGCTTACTCTTGGACTTCAGAGTCTTCACTACTCAGCTTCTGATGCTTCAGAGCTTCTGATCCTTCAGAGCGTCTGATCCTTCAGAGCGTTTGATCCTTCAGAGTGACTGATCTTTCAGAGCATCTAGTGAGCTGAATCCATTCCAGAGCTTTGTAATCTTCAGATCTTCTGAAGCTTGATCTACTGTTCAGATTGAACATAGTACGTGCGAAAGTGTTGCAGAGGTTGCTCTTTGAGCATTGTGCTACTGATTCTTGTGAGATAGGTCCAGAGTCTTGGCCTGTCATTTGAACACTCAAAAAACAACGTTAGAGTACCATAATTGTTCATACTTAATAGATAACTTGTAATCATCAAAACATAGAGTTGTACTACTAGATCAAAACTTGATCTTACAATCTCCCCCTTTTTGATGATGACAAAACCAAGTATTTTGATGAACAATTCTTAAACAATAAACTGAATTCACTCAGAGTTTAGGGAATAGAGATAAACTTATCCTGAGGTGAATGATTTATGTTGCTCAATCTGAATCCAAGTCACAACTTGATTCTGAGCTTAGCTCCCCCTGAATCTAGGACTTAATGAAAATGTTATTAATATCTAGATTCTGAGCTAAATAATAACAGAGTTCAGAGTGAGAATGTATGGCATAGATTAGATAAAATAATCAGAGCGCATAAAAATTCAGAGTCATGAGCATAGAGAAAGTATCAGAGTCAACTAGTATCACTTCAAAGGAAGTGAAAATGTATTCCTTGTATTTGCCCAGTGACACATCTATGGTCATAAAGGTGGAACTCTTAAATTCTCCAAAAGAAAAAGAAATCACACTAACACAGCTTACACATCAAAAACTGGGTTATACTCCCCCTTTTTGTCATAAGAAAAAAGCATGGGGTAAGAAAAACTTAGCTTCAAGTACACGGTACTCCCCCTTAGAGAAGGTCTAAGTTTAAGAAGATGGAGAATAAAAAAAAATTAATGAAAACGTATTTAATTAATGCATATGCAGAAGATTAAATGAAGAGGTTGAACGTTTACCACCGGCCAAGGAGATAAGGTAAACTTCTGTTACCAATAAATAATCCTCGAGAAACTGCTTCAGCATTAACTTCTGTAGACTGAACTGAGCTTATAAATAGCGGTTAACCATATTAGACTTCACATCTCATTTTCTCTTGATCTTAAAATTTCAATGGCATCCTTCAGTGCAAGCATCGAGCAGTTGAGAAAGAAAGCCTTTGATGAAGATCTCTTCATCAATGTACGCCATCCAGAGGAACCAAGCGTTTATACCCTTACAAACCGGCTATTAAGCATGAGCCTAAGTCCAGAAATGGACATCATCCTTAGGAGCTTCCTCAGATTCGTGGAGGAAATGCAAGTCTTCTTCCAGAAGGAGCTGGAGCTGTATGAGGAAATCAGAGCAACAGAGGTGGCTCTGGAGACGGTGGCGGAGGGTCCTCAGAGGCAGGAGCTGCGCCAGAGCTGAGTCCTCTTGGAGTATAGGCAGCATCGTCTGGAGCTTGAGAAGGCAGCGATGCGTAGGCAGTGTAGAGAAATGAGGAAAAATCCTCCCTTTTAATGTAGCAATGCTTTGAATGCAATTTCTTATTAATGAATAAAAGGTTTGTTTGTTAGTTAATGAGTATGCATGAAATAAATTTTATGATGAACAAGTATTATGCAACACATAATGAAAATGATAATAGAATAGCACGAGAATAGATAAAGAAACATAGTTCAAAACAAATAGACGTGAAAAAGAAAAACATAATTCAGAAAGAAAATAAATCAACACAGATGAAAGCAGAAGTGAAGAGAGTTCCTAAGACTGGGGTTTAGGTGTCCTCCGAAGCAGTTCTGTGCACATTTCTTTCAAACCCTGAAGAAGAGCGTCATGAGAGTTGAGCCTTTATTCAATGATATCATTCCTTGAATCTGACTAAGGTTGAGCAGACGTTGTAGCTTCATCAGAGTGAGGAACTCGAGTAGATGTTGAAGCAACGTCAGTAACTGGAACAATTCTAAGTGCTTCATTTCTTAGTGCCTCAACTTCAACTTGTAATATTGCTGCTTGTTCCAGAGCTTACAACCTTGCAGCTTCACGTTGTTCTGCCTCAATCCCTGCAGCTGCTTCTTCTTGTTCTTTCTTCCTTCTGGTTTCTTCAATAACAGTATAGAGCTGTTCTCCCATCAGCTGTTCATTCAGAGCTTGTCGTCTTCTGAGGCGTTGAGTTGCAGCTTCAAGAACACAAACGATCCCAATCCTCAAGAGCCATGTCTGGATGCTCACTTAGGTCAGTGCGACCATGCACATTGCGAACCTTTAACGATGCTTCATGATTAAATGAGTTGATGCAATCAAAGAGGGTGGTTGGTCCAGAGTAGGTGTAGGGACCAAGGGAGAGGTTTGGTTCAGGTGATGAAGAGTGGTTGCTACTTGCTACCTCAGAGGGAGAGCCAACCTGCAGAGTCTGATGTGCAGATATGTTGGTCTCAGGGTTTTGATGAGAGGTTTCAATCTCAGGGTTTGGTGATGTGTTTGAGGAATTGTTTGAGACTGATTCAGAATTTTCTGGAAGAGAAGAACGAGGAGGAGGAGGTGGAGGAGGCATTGAGACCAGAGGTACTGCTTGGATTGGGAAATCCGGAGCAACCAGAGGTTCTGGCCTTGGTCCAGGGTAGCGGTTTGGACTAGGAACAGTTATGAAATGTGCAGGAATTTCAGAAATCATTTCTCTTGCAATTTGAAAGAATTTGCGATTGGCTTCAGATTCATTTGAGGGAGAAGAGAAAGGAACATTGGTTGGAAAAAGAAACAGAGGGACCAGGAGAGAGAATTTCACGTTCAGAGTGAGGTGGTTTTATCAGAGGCTTGTGTTTCAATGACTTGTGGTTCAGAGGTTTCTGGATTGTATGGAAGTATAATAGGTGAGGTGGAAGCAGAGGGTTTGTTGGCTTGGAGCATTTTTCAAAGGGATTCTTCATCAATGGAAGGTTGGAAGAATGAGGCCCTAGGGGGTGAAGGAGGAGAGGTTGATTGATTAACTGGTGTGGGTCCAGGATTGGTTTGATCATGAATTGCATCAAGCAAATTAAAATCATCATCTGAAGGAACTTGAAGCTCTAGCTGAAGATCTTGTGACTCTGGTAGAGGGTGCAGGTCTAGCAGGCTCCTGAGTTGGTTGCAGATGAGTGACTTGAGTCGCAATCCTGACCTTCTTGGCCTACTTCTGAGGCGGTGGTTCATCATCATCATGGTCATCACCATCAGAGGGATCATTCTCCTCAGAGGCTTCAACTTGCTTTCTCTTGCTTTTCCTCTTCCTGGGAGATTCAAAATCAGGAGGATCTGGGAGTTTCCTGAAGAATTCATCCACATCAATCTCATAGCCTTGTCGTCTCAAATCATCAAGGTAGATTCTGATTGCCTCTAGGTCATCATCAGCCTTGGACCAGAGGGGGTAGTCCTTCAGATGAGTTCTTCTTCTTGGTCTTGCATCAGCAGCTTTGACCTCAACCTTTGTCTCTATCAATCCCATTCTCTTCATGGAGGTAGGAGTGAAGACATCCCCAGTAATTGTTGTCAAGTCTTAAGTGCATCCTAATTTTTGCAGATCCTTTATCAGTTTGCTCTCAATAAAGAAGTCAGAAAGCAATCTGCCAAATGGTATGTATTTGATTGCAGACTTGGGTGAAGTAGTGGTTCTTGACTTCTTGATGCACTCCTTCAGATAGGAGAAGAGAAAGTAGGGCAGACATACTTTGCGGTGCTCCTTGATGAAGAAGAGTAACACATTCTTGGTAAAGTTGATGTAATCTGGAGAGCTTCCCTTTGGCCTTTGATTTATGCAGTTTAGCAGAATTTTGTGCCAGATTCTCAACTCAGGATGAAGATCCTTGGTCTTGCAGTCATTTTTTCCTGCCTTCCATGTAGAGTAGAGAGCCATGTTTACTGCCTCTTTGGTCTTTAGTTTGACTTTCGATTCCTGCAGCTGGAATCTATAGCCTTTGCTTGTTTCTGCACCCAGAAGTTTTGCAAACGACTTCTCAGTAATAATGATCCTCTTCCCCATAACAAATGACATCACTTGATGCTCATTGCAATCAGCGTGCTTCCAGAATTCCTTCACAAGTGTAACACCCCGATTTCCGGGTGTCACTTTAGTAACCAAAAATAAACTTTACGCGGAAAACAGGTAATTTTTTTTCGTTTGATTCCTTTTAAATAAAGCAATAGAAAATAAAGACATAGCCTAACCACTAAACTAACCAATATACATCAAATATAAACATGTACAGCCTCAGCTGCACTCCCACGTCACGCGCACTCGCAGTGACTCCAAAGTAGTGTGCCCGCAGGCAAATATATACAGACCCAGAAGTGTGAGTAAGAAAGTTTATAATTACAACCCACTAGGAGAAAGTCGTCCTCAAAATGGCCTAAGCAAAGACCCCTACAGTCCGACTGACTCACTGTGATCCCTCAATAAGAGAACCACACGAAAAGCCATGCATCGGAAACCTACCCTGTCCCAAAAGTAAGACGAATCATAGCTCTACACAAAATATGACGCCTGCCTAAACCTACCCTTCCAGTACCGAGTCAACAGCGAACTGAAGTTGGCAAGTTGAAGCTCAGCTCCATGCGTCGTAAAGCTCCTTTCGTCAGATGTCCACACTCGTCAGTCCGGTCCTCCATCTCAAACCTGATCCCCCCCGAGGGAGAGACCATCGAAAACCAGTCGACCATCGACAGCTGGCAGCAGGCCGACCGCCCAAACACAAACATGCAACCAAAGCCAAGGCGCTAGGGTCAACTCACGGAAATAAGTAGATATACACTCAACATGTGATATGGGGTATAGATATATATGTTGTTATATAAACATATTGATAATCCTAGCATGTTATGGCTCTAACAATGCCTCAATAAATCAAACAGCACACAATCCTAGTCAGAATGAATGTATGTGAAATGCAATCATGATCCGGATTTGTGACGCGTTCCCGTTCGCCACAAGTGAAGCATTCCCGTTCTTCGCTATGGATAAACCATTCCCGTTATTCATCCTGGGTGAAACATTCCCGTTATTCACCCTCGGTGAACCATTCCCGTTATTCACCGTATGATGAACCATTCCCGTTATTCATCATTAATGCATTGGTGAACCATTCCCGTTATTCACCATGAGATGCACAGGTGAACCATTCCCGTTATTCACCCGATTGATGCAATATGGTTAGCCAAACATCGAATCGTCCTCACCACACAAGTGTTTAGCTCAAACCCAAACTCAAAACAACCCATGAGTTAGTGTCGGTCAATACAACACAACTCGGAGTTTAGTGTCGGTCAATACAACACAACTCCAACAACAAGAGAACCCAAGAGTTAGTGTCGGTCAATACAACACAACTCGAATAACAAACCCCAAGAGTTAGTGTCGGTCAATACAACATAACTCAAACAACAAGAGTACTAAAGTACTCGGGAGTTTAGTGTCGGTCAATACAACACAACTCCAACAACAAAACCCAAAATCAAAACCCAAAGTTAGTGTCGGTCAATACAACACAACTCGAATAACAAGAGAACCCAATGGATTAGTGTCGGTCAATACAACACAACTCCAACAACAAGAGTACGTAAAGTACTCGGTGACTTTCAATCATCACTGTAGCTCACCTTAGTGGCTTTCCCCAATACCAAAACCCACAACAAAAGTCGACTTTTCCCCGTCTTTCGTAAATATTTCCCCCTTTAGTTTTCCTATTCTTAAACGTTAATAAAAATGATTTCAATTCAAATTAGTCAAATTATGAGTTTATTTCTCAAAGTCTAAGTTTCCCAAGTCTTTAGTTTTCAAAGCTCTATCATTCTAAATTTTCAAAGACCAACCACCCAAAAGATATTTCCCGGGGAAAGTCTAAGAATTCCAACGAATACCCACAAAGGGCTAAGTCTCAAACCCCACATTTGGACTTGCCTAGGGTTGTTCATCCAACCCGAAATACCAACTTTAACCAGTCTCAAACTCCGAAATCGCGACAAAACGCACCACTCCAACAATATCACAAGTTATGGAAAAGCATCATAACATCAACTCATCATCATAAACAACATCAGATAAAACATAAGTCGAATTTATCGACGCCTATCATGCAATCATAGCTATTAGTAAGTTGCCCTAACCTCGAGCTGTTCCTGTCTCGTGATCAAAGGTTCCTTCACTCAAATGCTCTGAAGATCCCAAAGTTCCGTCAACTGAACCTCGGAGAAAAACAAAGCAGAATCCAAACAAAATCGATTAGTTCGATCGCCATACAACTCATAAACCATAGACAAAGCATTAAAGCTTAAGAATATAACAATCGAGTACGAAAAGACAAGTTTTCGAAAACGAAAAACTCTCCCCTATCACTACAAGCTCTCGGCCAAAAAGGAAAAAGAGCTCCGGCTCTTTTTCTTCGATCAAATCTGTTTACAAGGTAGTTTTTGGGTAAAACTAAGGCAAAGAAACTGTCGGAACAATTTTCGGACAATCCGATCAAAATACGGCCGTTTAGGGGCGTTTTGGTCCAAAATAAAAGCTCAAAACCTCAAAGTTATCAGTTCGGAAAACAAATTTGACAGCAATGATCCTAACGACATCCGTGACAACAAATCCTAAAGGCACGAAGTCAGATTACGACTTTTTGACAATAAAGTTTCGAAATGTGCGACAAAAGAGTTTTGAATCAGTTTTTCAGATCCTAGACAACTGGATCACAATCGGCGAATACTGACGGAGGTTTTAGGCTCTTGGGCACGTAGGGAAGATAACCCAACAGAGAAATCAGGAAAAACGGAAAGTTTTACAAAAAGCTCAAAACTTTGAGCACAGAAACGACTACAGAAAAGCAGTAGAAACGATGATCTGAGGTAAGAATCATGTTAGTTACCTCGGTACATCGAAGTAGGAACGAACTGCGCGAAGATCGGTCGAGTTTCGGCGAAAATCTCTTCTCCCTCTCCTCTCCACAACTCACGGCCCCAATAGTGAAGAAAATGAAGATATTTTGCTTTTTCGACTATTTATAGGCAGGTGAAATCGCGGGAAAATGAAAATTTCGCGATTCCGATTTTTGCAGCACGTTCATCGAAGAATTCTAAGAGAGATCCTGGCAACAAATTTTCAGAACTCAAAACAAATGTCTAACATTTGGGAAAAACGATATCTAGAATCCCAAAAGCGATGTAAGTTAATCTGTCCCGAAAAACTACTTTTTGCTGTGATGGTCAGACGACAAAACTTCCTTCTGAAGAAAGATTGGAAATGTCGAAACAAATCTAGTAACACTGACGGAAACTTCGTTAGAAGTTCCGAATAGAAAAAGTCTTGATCCAGCGCTCGAAT